>NC_059459.1:81457636-81480136 GCF_905237065.1 Salmo salar
ATGATTCTCTACACTATATATTGCTTTTTTTTGTTTTGTCAAACTGAAATTAAGCACACTATTAGAATTTCATCAAGCAGAAGATAGCGGCGTGATTTCTACATTTTTTTCACTTCCGTTCTCAGAACCTTTCAGAAACGTTCAGTTTTTACCGGTCAGGAAACGTATGGCTTCATTCCCAGAACTAATGGGAAACCAAAAACGTACGTTCCCACAACTTCCAAGGTACAAAATGTGCTAGCTGGGTTCACACCTATTTATTTGTCTCTCCCTCCCCCTCCTCTCTATATCTCAGGAAAGAGGTTCAGCTCTTCCCTTCAGGCAAGGTACTGGTACCCCCCCATAAGTAAGCGTTTCACTGTTAGTCTACACCTGTTGTTCACCAAGCAGGTGACAAATAAAATAAGATTTGACCTCTGATCCAGTTCACCGCCTAGCTTCAGGCGCTCTCACACATACTGTGTGTGTGTGTGTGTGCGTGTTTCCTTGTCTTTAAGTGAAAGCACACACTTGAACGCACAAATTCACTCAGCAAGTTGCCTCCAGCAGTATTCTGTTACCACATGTTACCACCCAGCCACAGTGACTGTCTCTGTTACCACCCAGCCACAGTGACTCTCTGTTACCACATGTTACCACTCAGCCACAGTGACTCTCTGTTACCACATGTTACCACCCAGCCACAGTGACCGTCTCTGTTACCACATGTTACCACCCAGCCACAGTGACTCTCTGTTACCACATGTTACCACTCAGCCACAGTGACTCTCTGTTACCACATGTTACCACTCAGCCACAGTGACTCTCTGTTACCACATGTTACCACCCAACCACAGTGACTGTCTCAACATGTTACCACTCAGCCACAGTGACTGTCTGTTACAATCAAATTTAAATCAAATGTATTTATAAATCCCTTCTTACATCAGCTGATGTCAAAGTCATGTACAGAAACCCAGCCTAAAACCTCAAACAGCAAGCAATGCAGTTGAAGAAACACGGTGGCTAGGAAAAACTCCCTAGAAAGGCCAAAACCTAGGAAGAAACCTAGAGAGGAACCAGGCTATGAGGGTTGGCTGGTCCTCTTCTGGCTGTGCCGGGTGGAGATTATAACAGAACATGGCCAAGATGTTCAAATGTTCATAGATGACCAGCAGGGTAAAATAATAATAATAATCACAGTGGTTGTTGATGGTGCAACAGGTCAACACCTCAGAAGTAAATGTCAGTTTGCTTTTTCATAGCCGATCATTGAGATTATCTCTACCCCTCCTGCTGTCTCTAGAGAGTTGAAAACAGCAGGTCTGGGACATGTAGCACGTCCGGTGAACAGGTCAGGGTTCCAGCAGGTCTGGAACAGCAGGTCTGGGACAGGTATCACGTCCGGTGAACAGGTCAGGGTTCCAGCAGGTCTGGGACAGGTAGCACGTCTGGTGAACAGGTCAGTGTTCCATAGCCGCAGGCAGAACAGTTGAAACTGGAGCAGCAGCATGACCAGGTGGACTGGGGACAGCAAGGAATCATCAGGCCAGGTAGTCCTGAGGCATGGTCCTAGGGCTCAGGTCCTCCGAGAGAGAGAAAGAGAGAGAAAGAATTAGAGAGAGCATACTTAAATTCACACAGGACACCGGGTAAGACAGGAGAAATACTCCAGTTATAACAGACTGACCCTAGCCCCATGACACATAAACTATTGCAGCATAAATACTGGAGGCTGAGACAGGAGGGGTCAGGAAACACTGTGGCCCCGTCCGACGATACCCCCGGACAGGGCCAAACAGGCAGGATATAACCCCACCTACTTTGCCAAAGCGCAGCCCCCACACCACTAGAGGGATAACTTCAAACCACCAACTTACCGTCCTAAGATAAGGCCGAGTATAGCTCACAAAGATCTCCGCCACGGCACAACCCAAGGGGGGGCCCCAACCCGGACAGGAAGATCACATCAGTGACTCAACCCACTCAAGTGACGCACCCCTCCTAGGGACGGCATGGAAGAGCACCAGTAAGCCAGTGACTCAGCCCCTGTAATAGGGTTAGAGGCAGAGAATCCCAGTGGAGAGAGGGGAACCGGCCAGGCAGAGACAGCCAGGGCGGTCCATTGCTCCAGTGCCTTTCTGTCACCTTCACACTCCTGGGCCAGTCTACACTCAATCATAGAACCTACTGAAGAGATGAATCTTCAGTAAAGACTTAAAGGTCGAGACCGAGTCTACGTCTCTCACATGGGTAGGCAGACCATTCCATAAAAATGGAGCTCTATAGAAGAAAGCCCTGCCTCCAGCTGTTTGCTTAGAAATTCTGGGGACAGTAAGGAGGCCTGCGTCTTGGGACCGTAGCGTACGTGTAGGTATGTACGGCAGGACCAAATCAGAAAGATAGGTAGGAGCAAGCCCAGGTAAAGCTTTGTAGGTCAGCAGTAAAACTTTGTGTACAACATGTGACCACTCAGCCACAGTGACTGTTTCTTTTGTCACATGTTACACGTGTGTGTGTGTGTGTGTGTGTGTGTGTGTGTGTGTGTGTGTGTGTGTGTGTGTGTGTGTGTGTGTGTGTGTGTGTGTGTGTGTGTGTGTGTGTGTGTGTGTGTGTGTGTGTGTGTATCACGTGGAATCTTAACACTCATTCCACTTTGCCTTTCTCATCTTCCTTTCCAGGCCCTCTCTCTCTCTCTCTACACATTTCCGTGTGTGCGCCTCGGACGGACAGGGGGAAGGACATGTGACTAGTAACCGGGAAAAATGGATTACCTCTCTCCAGCCAACATCTCCCAAGATGCATCCCTTCTCTTTTCCGACTCCGGTCGCCACGGCAACGACCTTTACCTCGGTTACCATGACTACGACCCCGGCATCGACGACCCCGCCACGGAAGATTCGTCGCCCCTCCCGCCCCTCCCTCCCCTCTACGCAGACACCCCCCTCCTGGATTTGGGAGACTTGGGAGGGTACGGTCCGGGGGTAGGGGGGTATGGGGACAGCTCTCTGGCAGGACTGGGGGACAGTACTAAGCTAGTAGGGGTCCAGGTGGTTTTAATACTAGCCTACAGTACTATTATACTACTAGGAGTAGTGGGTAACTCTCTGGTGATATACGTGGTGTATCGCTTCAAGACGCTGAGGACCGTTACTAACTTCTTCATAGCTAACCTCGCTGTCGGTAGGTAGCTTTTTATATAGACGGTCTGTCTGTCTGTCTGTCTGTCTGTCTGTCTGTCTGTCTGTCTGTCTGTCTGTCTGTCTGTCTGTCTGTCTGTCTGTCTGTCTGTCTGTCTGTCTGTCTGTCTGTCTGTCTGTCTCTCCCAACAAGCTACATTCAGAAAGATACAAAATAAGCAGGACCTCATTCTCAGTGTGTGGGTTTGTGTGTGTGTGTGTGTGTGTGTGTGTGGTGGGGGGGTTTCGATGCCCCTAGGTTAGTTTGAGTGATGACTCAGATGTTCTGGCATGTAATATTTTTATGTTTCTGAGAAATTGAGTTTAGTGAAGTGTGTGTGTGTGTGTGTGTGTGTGTGTGTGTGTGTGTGTGTGTGTGTGTGTGTGTGTGTGTGTGTGTGTGTGTGTGTGTGTGTGTGTGTGTGTGTTGGATTTACTATTCTTGTGGGGACCAGAAGTCCTTACACGGATAATGATACAAGGAAAATTCGGACAAGTGAGGACATTTTGCCAGTCCCCACAAGGAAAAAGGCTATATTAGGCATAGGGGTTAGGGTTAGGGTTAGGGTTAGGTTAAAGGTTAGTTTTAGGGGTTAAGGAAAATATAATTTTGAATGGGAATCAATTGTTTGGTCCCCACAAGTATAGTAAAACAAACATGTATTTGCACGTCTGTCTGTGTGTGTGTGTGTGTGTGTGTGTGTGTGTGTGTGTGTGTGTGTGTGTGTGTGTGTCTGTGTGTGTGTGTGTGTGTGTGTGTGTGTGTAGGCATTCATCATTCCCATGTTTAGTTTCGTGTTCGTGTGACATTGGGTTGTAGTGAAAGTATTAACCTCGCCCCTGGTTTAAATACACCACACATGATTGTGTGTTTGTGTGTGTATCTCCCAAAGGTGTCACACTACCACTGGGCCAACAGGAAATACATGTGAGTGTTGAGTAGTGGAGACTCTTGGCAAGGTTAGACATGTTCAGTTCCAAGAGCAAAGAGTGTTGAAAAGGGAAGACTCTTGGCAAGGTTAGACATTGTCAAAGCTCAGGAGAAGACCTAGATGCTGACAGTTTTGAAGTAACAAAAGTTTATTACAAAAACGGGGGGGGGGGTGGGGCAGGCAAACAACAGGTCAAAGGTCAGGCAGAGGTCAGTAATCCAGAGCAGAGTCCGAAAGGTACAGAACGGCAGGCAGGCTCAGGGTCAGGGCAGGCAGAATGGTCAAAACCGGGAAAACTAGAAAGCAAGAACTAGAGAAAGACAGACGCAAGGGAAAAACACTGGTAGGCTTGACAAAAACAAAATGAACTGGCAACAGACAAACAGAGAACACTGGTATAAATACACTGTGGATAATGGGGAAGATGGGCGACACCTGGAAGGGGGGGGGGGGGGTGGAGACAAGCACAAAGACAGGTGAAACAGATCAGGGTGTGACAGACATGTTCAATACCAAGAACAAAGAGTGTTGAATAGTTTAAACATGTTCAGTACCAAGAACAATGAAAGGTGTTTTTGCAGAAATAGTCCAGTCACCAGTGTCCTCATATGATATCAGTAGTAGTCATTCTCCTGCATGGTGTTTGTGATGTGATACGACAGCATGGTGATGTCCATCCGTTGCTTGTAAACCCGTTGGTCGGCTCCTCACCCAAAGCCTGTAGCCTTAAATCAGATGACTTTTCATGTCTTGTTTCTGTCACTGTCATGTCATGTGCTGAGGCTAACCTTGTGTCATGTCTAACCCAGTCTCTGTCATTGTTAGTTAAAGGTGTCGGACATCTCTTTCTCTCTCTCTCTCTCTCTCTCTCTCTCTCTCTCTCGTCTCTTATGTCACTGTTTATTTCTCACTCTCTTGTTTTATGTCAAGAATTGTTGTCAAAGCAATGTACAGTATATGTAGAATTACATAAATTAACAATATGTTTGAGCAAAAAGACTAATATTGTTACGTTCGTCGTAAGGATGGAACCAAGGCGCAGCGGGAATGTGTCTCATCTTCCTTTATTAACAAGAAAACAAAACAACGGCGAAAAAACAGTCCTGTGAGACACACAGCTACACACGGAACAACTACCCACAAAAACCCATGGAAAAACACCCCTACTAAATAGGACCTTCAATTAGAGGCAACGAGGAACAGATGCTTCCAATTGAAGGTCAACCCAATAAACTAAACATAGAAATAGAAAAACTAGAACGAACATAGAAATATACTAACATAGAACATTAACCAAAAAAAAAAAAAAAAAAAATACATAAAACAAACCCCCTGCCACGTTCTGACCTAACTACAATAACAAATAACTGCTTTACTGGTCAGGACGTGACAATATATACAGTCCCAGTCAAAAGTTTGGACAAACCTACTAAATCCAGGGTTTTTCTTAATTTTTACTTTTCTTTGTTCTTTATTTTCAACATTGTAGAATAATAGTGAAGAAATCAAAACTATGAAATAACACATATGGAATCATTGTAGTAACCAACATTTTTTTTTAAACAAATCAAAATATATTTGATATTTGAGGATTCTTCAATGTAGCCTTGTTGACAGCTTTGCACACTGTTGGCATGTTTATCATTTGTTTTTCAACAGGACAATGACCCAAAACACACCTCCAGGCTGTGTAAGGGCTAAAATATATTTAGATTTAGAGCACTGTCTTGGGTTAATACATGATTCCAAATGTGTTATTTCATAGTGTTGATGTCTTCACTATTATTCTACTATGTACAAAATAGTAAAAATAAAGAAAACCCCTTGAATGAGTAGGTGTGTCCAAACTTTTGACTGGTACTGTATATTAACAAAAACAATTATACATGGAAACAGATTTTTATTTTTGTATATTTTATTTAACCTTTATTTAACTAGGCAAGTACTTTTAGGGCTACAATGACGGCCTACCTGTCTATCTCTCTCTGCATTTCTCTCTCTCTTTCTCTCCCTCCCTCTTTATTTTCTCTCTCTCAACCACTTGCTCTCTCTCCTTCCTCTTTCTCTTTCTCTTTCTCTCTCTCTCTCTCTCTCTCTCTCTCTCTCTCTCTCTCTCTCTCTCTCTCTCTCTCTCTCTCTCTCTCTCTCTCTCTCTCTCTCTCTCTCTCTCTCTCTCTCTCTCTCTAGCTGACCTCCTGGTGAATACATTGTGTCTTCCCTTCACGTTGGTCTATACTCTGCTCGGGGAGTGGAAGTTTGGCCAGGTGCTTTGTTTCCTGCTTCCCTATGCACAGGGATTGGCTGTCCACGTATCCACGGTGACGCTCAACGTCATAGCCCTTGATAGACACAGGTGAGACTTCATCAAGGTTAATTTATTAATTGCTTGATTGGTTTATTCATTGACTGAGTTATTGATTGACTGACTAACTGGCTGATTGACTGGCTGACTGATTGTTTGACTGCCTGACTGGCTGGCTGATTGATTGACTGGCTGGCTGACTGATTGACTGGCTGACTGGCTGGCTGACTAATTGACTGGCTGATTGATCGATTGACAGGTGTATAGTGTACCACCTGGAGACGAGGATGAGAAAGGATGTGTGTTTCGGGGTGATTGCCGCCACATGGGTACTGAGTGCGGTGCTGGCCAGTCCACTAGCTATCTTCAGAGAGTATGGTACCTTCAATCTGGCTCCAGGACAGTTTATACAGGTAGGTCTCACAGACACACACACACACACACACACACACACACACACACACACACACACACACACACACACACACACACCTAACCCTCTCTCCTCTTCTCCAGGTGTGTACAGAGAAGTGGCCGGGCAGCTCCACAGACGGGACAGTCTATTCCACACACACACACACACCCTAACCCTCTCTCCTCTTCTCCAGGTGTGTACAGAGAAGTGGCCGGGCAGCTCCACAGACGGGACAGTCTATTCCACACACACACACACCCCCTAACCCTCTCTCCTCTTCTCCAGGTGTGTACAGAGAAGTGGCCGGGCAGCTCCACAGACGGGACAGTCTATTCCACACACACACACACCCCCTAACCCTCTCTCCTCTTCTCCAGGTGTGTACAGAGAAGTGGCCGGGCAGCTCCACAGACGGGACAGTCTATTCCACACACACACACACCCCCTAACCCTCTCTCCTCTTCTCCAGGTGTGTACAGAGAAGTGGCCTGGCAGCTCAACAGACGGGACAGTCTATTCCATCTCCATGCTCCTCCTGCAATACGTTCTCCCTCTAGCCGTGATCTCCTTCGCCTACGCCCGCATCTGGTCCAAACTCCGTTCTCACATGTCCCCCGCCGGCCGCAACGACCGTCACCGCCGACGTCGCAAAACCACCAAGATGCTGGTGACCATGGTCGTGGTGTTCGCGGTCAGCTGGTTACCGTTCCACGCTTTTCAATTGGCCACGGATATCGACAGCTCCGTCTTGGACATGAGGGATTTTAGACTGCTGTACACGCTGTTCCACGTGGTCGCCATGTGCTCGACGTTCGCCAACCCTCTGCTCTACGGGTGGATGAACAGCAATTATCGGACCGCGTTCATGACCGTGTTCCGCTGTGACCAGAGGATGGATAGTGTCCATCCAGAGGCGGGAAGACGGAACGGAGGAGGAAAAGAGGGCGGAGGGAAGGAAGGAGAGGGGGGCGGGAAGGAAGGAGAGGTGGGAGGGAAGGCGGGAGGTGAAGAAGAAGGATTGAAAGAGGGAGGAGGAGGAGGAGGAGGAGGAGGAGGAGGAGGAGGGACGAAGATGGACCTAGAGGCCCAGGACGTTGTGGCGAACCATCTCAATGCTACAGACCTCTGAGAGAGAAGAAGATAGAGAGGTAGTGAAGGAGAAAGGAGAGAGAGATGGAGAGAGCGAAAGAAAGAGAACGTAAGAGGGTAGGGAAGAGAAGAGACTGAAGAGAGAAAATCACTGAGATGGGAGAAAGAAAGGCTAGAGAGAATAATTGCATCTTTGAAAGAACATAAAATGAGGGTGAGAGAGCGACAGAGATAGAGAGATTAAACCACTGCTTCCGGGAACACATAAATAAAGAGAAAATGTCAGAGATGGGATGAAGCAACAAAAAAAAACAAAGATGACAGAGAGAAAATAAAATGAAAAGGAGCTTAAATTTCTAACCAGTTTAGTTTGTTCCTAAGTGGGGAACAGTAATGGGCTGGGACTGGCTGGCTGGCTGTGCACAGGTTGATGATGACCTAAATGTAGTCCCAAATGCCAGAATTTTTTGGGGTTGCAGCTTTAGAGTTGTTTGAAAGGTTGTTTGTATCCCAAATGGCACCTTATTCCCTATCAGGGCCCTGGTCAAAAGTAGTGCACTATATAGAGGAATGGGGTACCGTTTGTTTGTGTGTGTGTGTGTGTGTGAGTGCGTGCGTGCGTGCGTGCATGTGTGTGTCTCTTGATGTCTTGGTATTTATATAAGTCAACGGGTGAGATGGTGAAAATGTGAAAGGTAATGTGATGAGTCACAACGATAGAGAGTTCAGGAAAATAATCTAAGACACTGGTGACATTAGAAAAGCATGACAAACCATAGCATGTTGGGGAAACTGTGGCGTGACATGGGCGCCATTTTGGAGACATTTTGAGCCGCGATGGATGAAATGGTGGCAAATCATGATTTAACATTGATGGACTGACTGAAATCCTATATAATACATGAATACATCATTTATACATAATGTGGATAATGGATATATAATAGATGCATAATATCCTGGTATTTTTTTCAAGAACGATGCATGGTCATCAAATGTCTCATGTTTATCATAGAAAGAATGTAGACAGCTACATTTCCTAATGTTTTGCTTAAAGTTAATCTTGCATTTTACCCGGAGAAAAATAGGCTTGGCTACAACGAGAAAAGTACCTGAGAACAGTAGCTCTACATCAGTCAGAGTGCAGTCTGCTGATAGAATGATGGAGAACAGTAGCTCCACATCAGTCAGAGAGCTGTCTGCTGATAGAATGATGGAGAACAGTAGCTCCACATCAGTCAGAGCGCTGTCTGCTGATAGAATGATGGAGAACAGTAGCTCCACATCAGTCAGAGTGCTGTCTGCTGATAGAATGATGGAGAACAGTAGCTCCACATCAGTCAGAGTGCTGTCTGCTGATAGAATGATGGAGAACAGTAGCTCCACATCAGTCAGAGTGCTGTCTGCTGATAGAATGATGGAGAACAGTAGCTCCACATCAGTCAGAGCGCTGTCTGCTGATAGAATGATGGAGAACAGTAGCTCCACATCAGTCAGAGAGCTGTCTGCTGATAGAATGATGGAGAACAGTAGCTCCACATCAGTCAGAGTGCTGTCTGCTGATAGAATGATGGAGAACAGTAGCTCCACATCAGTCAGAGTGCTGTCTGCTGATAGAATGATGGAGAACAGTAGCTCCACATCAGAGAGCTGTCTGCTGATAGAATGATGGAGAACAGTAGCTCCACATCAGTCAGAGTGCTGTCTGCTGATAGAATGGAGAACAGTAGCTCCACATCAGTCAGAGTGCTGTCTGCTGATAGAATGATGGAGAACAGTAGCTCCACATCAGAGAGCTGTCTGCTGATAGAATGATGGAGAACAGTAGCTCCACATCAGTCAGAGTGCTGTCTGCTGATAGAATGATGGAGAACAGTAGCTCCACATCAGTCAGAGAGCTGTCTGCTGATAGGATGATGGAGAACAGTAGCTCCACATCAGTCAGAGTGCTGTCTGCTGATAGAATGATGGAGAACAGTAGCTCCACATCAGTCAGAGAGCTGTCTGCTGATAGAATGATGGAGAACAGTAGCTCCACATCAGTCAGAGCGCTGTCTGCTGATAGAATGATGGAGAACAGTAGCTCCACATCAGTCAGAGAGCTGTCTGCTGATAGAATGATGGAGAACAGTAGCTCCACATCAGTCAGAGCGCTGTCTGCTGATAGAATGATGGAGAACAGTAGCTCCACATCAGTCAGAGTGCTGTCTGCTGATAGAATGATGGAGAACAGTAGCTCCACATCAGTCAGAGTGCTGTCTGCTGATAGGATGCCCGTTTGTGAATTCTCATCCGAGTGGAGAAGTGCAACTGAAGCACAACATTAGTCCTGATGTCGAGCAGAAATTACAATAAGAAGCATTTTACATTTTTGCGTTTACAAAACACAGCAAGATATTTCTTACAGGACAACCATTTGAAAGTAAACTTTTTTTTAATCAAATGCTTTTTGTTGTTGTTGCAGAAATGCCTTCTCGAACATGTGAACTTTCATGTGCCTTAATAACAAACTTGTATGCCATCTGTAAATATGATTAAAATTGTTAAATTCCGAGCCTAGTTAGATTAGCCATAGAAAAAGACAGGAACCTTGCCGCTAGCCATGATTGGCTGAGATAATGGGTGGGCTGGACATGCCGAGAGATGAGCTCGGATTGGTCTGCCACGTAGCACGCTTCTGTCTATTTGAGCTGGTCAGTATGTGTAGATAATCCTTTCGAACGCAGCTTTTTTTTTTTAAGATATCACATAGTAGAACTGCAAAAGTGTTGCTCTCCACTTTCTGGAGGACCGAGTTTTGAAATCAGTGGAATTAGAGTATGATAGCTAAGGAGATGGAGAAAGTTCTGGCGTTTGATTGTAAATATGCAGAGGGAGTCGAAAAGAGAAAACACAGAAGACTGTTAAATAAAACATCTGTCTCTGGATTATATCTTCAAACTAAGGGCACCCATGGCATCTGTGACAGAGAGGGAGAAGCGTCCATCCATGTATACGGGTAAGATAATCTAGCAAGCTACATTTTCAGATATTACACGTATCAAATTTAGTCAGAAAGTCGTTTTTCATTTCAAGTTAAAGCGTACTGTTAGCTAACGTTAGCTGGCTGGCTCGTTAGCTAACGTTATGTGTATGATCTGTGTTGTAATAAAGTATCTCAGAGTCATTTATATTGCTAGTTATAGCCTAATGTTAGCTAGATAACATTGAACCTGGTTGATTAGCTACTTGCAGATTCATGCAGGGTAGTAACGTTATGGGTTGGGATTTTGGTTCGTTGTTTACCTAGCTAGCTAGCTACATGTCTAAACAAAAGACTCCACTATGCAAGTAACCATTTCAATAGAATGTTCATGATGTCACTGCGACAACTGTCGATAGACGTAGCTGGTAAATTCGCTCTGGCTATCTACTCCGATTTCAGAGCACTCTCGTCTCAGTGTGCAAGAACGCAGTATAACTGATGAATTTACGAACGCCCTACACCCGTTGAATATGGCCGGTGTCAGTAAACGTTGGCAAGAAAAGTGTCATTAAATAGTTGCCAGTAGCACAGTTACAGTCACCAATGCCCTAAATAACATACACAGCATAACCAGCTCTGTTAGGGAGAGTAAAATGGTCAGAGTGAGGTGTTCTCTCATTTGTGTCTGGAAGTAGCTAGCAAGCAAGCCAAGTTTAGCCAGTTAGCTTGGGTGCTTGACTGTCGTTGTGAGGTCAGAACGCTCGGATCAAGCCTAATCCTCCACCAAAATGTCCAGTGTGCACTACACTCTGAATTTACGAACGGACAATCTGACGACAATTTGAGTTTCCAAAGGCCCAGAGCGCACTCTGGCAGGTCAGATTGAATTTACGAATACACCCGTAGTATAAATCAGCCTTTAGTCTTGAAATCTTTGGTTGTTTAGTACATGGCATCACCTGTGAATCCTTAAAGAGATGGGTGGGGCTAAGGCTTAAGAGGGTGTGAACGATGCTGAATTGGTGTAGACAAAAGAAAAGCTCTCCAGTAGGTTTACCAAAACATTCAAGGGCTGTTTTCTCAAAAGTGTGGTTACAAGTTTATTAAAGCAGAATTACTTTCCAATTGTTCCTCAACTGTGGTGCATGATATACCATTTTCTAGCTCACCATTTCAAATTTTGCTACAGTACATAAGATCGAATCGAGCCGGTCGGTCACATATTGTGTAAGCTTTCTGCATTGTTTGAGAAGTCAAAGGCCTTTGGATGAGTTATCTGTTCAGCTGCCACTGCTATCTTGATTTTCTTGCGTTTTTCTTCTCTGTTCTCACCTGTCTGCTCCTCCCCCATCTTCTCAGAGCAGGCAGGCCTGTTGCCCTAACGACTCCAGACTCCACACAGACACAGCATGTACACATGCTGCTCCAGAGCCACTACTGTTCTTCCTTCAGACAAGCATACGTCAGAACTTTGTTCATTTGCACAATGTCTCTCGTTCACATTCGCTTGTAAATGTCCAAACTCACCAAAAATGACCTTTGATAGCTCCTATCTATATATGTATAACTTCATGAGCTAGATTACAATTTGTTTATTTTCGTTTGCGCTCGTTAGTAAGTTTAGATAGCAACCTCCCTGGAAATGTACTATTACTTGTGCTAATTTTGTTAGCATTCTGGCATTTTGTGAGGTTTTTTTGGTGCCCCTTTGTGTACTAAGCTGGTAATACCATAAATCCCAGGATGAGAGAAGGACAGTATGAAAACCTGGATACTGCCCAAACCTAACATAATGTAGGTAATGGTATGAGATTGTAACGCGGGTCGTATAAAGGGGACCAAGGAGCAGCGTGTTGAGTGCTCATAATTGAATTGAATGAAAACGACACTTTGACAACGAAACAAAACGACAGCCAACAGTTCTGTCAGGTGACCATACACTAAACAGAAAACAACTACCCACAAAAACCCAGGAAGAAAAACCCCTACTTAAATATGATCTCCAATCAGAGGCAACGAGGATCAGCTGCCTCCAATTGGAGATCAACCCAAACAACCCCAACATAGAAATAGAAAAACTAGAACTAAAACATAGAAATAGAAAACATAGAAAAACCCAAAACACCCCCTGTCACGCCCTGACCTACTCTACTATAGAAAATGACATCTTACAAGGGTCAGGACATGACAGAGATGTACAACAACTACAGTTTGATCTCTTTTGGAAAGAAAAGAGGAGGAGAAAATACCTCAGAGAAAGAGAGAGAGAGACAAAACACTGAGGATATTTCAAAGAAAGATCTTGAAAATAAATTGCTCTTATTGCAGAAAGAAAAGGGGGGGGGGAAGAAATAGAGTAAAGTGCCATGGCAACAGGGGCTGTCAACAGAATGTTTGTGTTATCTGTCTTCTGACGAAAGGAGTAATCAGGAAATGGCTGACTCTCCTCTCTGTAACACTGCCTGATATCAGTTGACAGACAGAAAGGTGTGTTTCACTTCGGTGAGGAGGAAGAGAGAGGAGGAGAGGACAGAAAAATAAGGTTATTAAGATAGTTAAAGTTGGATAAGCTCTCTCCGTGAGACAGAGGGAAATAAAAATACTTGATGTCTCAGAAAAGGAGATTCAAATGTTGCCACTGTTCCAGAGTGAAAGAGAAAGATACAGAAAGAGAGCGACTGTATATATATATAGAGAGAGAGAGAGAGAGAGAGAGAGAGAGAGAGAGAGAGAGAGAGAGAGAGAGAGAGAGAGAGAGAGAGAGAGAGAGAGAGAGAGAGAGAGAGAGAGAGAGAGAGAGAGAGAGAGAGAGAGAGAGAGAGAGAGAGAGAGAGAGAGAGAGAGAGAGAGAGAGAGAGAGAGAGAGAGAGAGAGAGAGAGAGAACAATATTTAAATATTGCTGCTGTTCCAGAGTGAAATGGAAAGAGAGAGAGAAAAAAGAGATGGAGAAAGAGAGATGGAAAGAGATGCAGCAAGCTATACATAGTGAGAGATATGGAGAGAGAGATATATATATATAAAGAGAGATATGGAGAGAGAGATACACAGAGAGAGAAGAAGAGGGAGAGAAAGACAGAGGAGAGAGAAATATAGACAGGGATAGAGAGAAAGAGACAGAGAAGGAGAGAGATTTGAACACGTGATTTGAACATATAACCACAAACCATCCTATCCTCCCTCCTCTTCTCCATCCTCTTCTCCCTCCTATCCTCCCTCCTATCCTCCCTCCTATCCTCCCTCCTCTTCTCCCTCCAATCCTCCCTCCTCTACTCCCTCCGATCCTCCCTCCTATCCTCCCTCCTATCCTTCCTCCTATCCTCCCTCCTATTCTCCCTCCTATCCTCCCTCCTATTCTCCCTCCTATCCTCCCTCCTATCCGCCCTTCTATTCTCCCTCCTATCCTCCCTCCTATCCTCCCTCCTATCCGCCCTTCTATCCTCCCTCCTATCCTCCCTCCTATCCTTCCTCCTATCCTCCCTCCTATCCGCCCTTCTATTCTCCCTCCTATCCTCCCTCCTATCCTCCCTCCTATCCTTCCTCCTATCCTCCCTCCTATTCTCCCTCCTATCCTCCCTCCTATCCTCCCTCCTATCCTCCCTCCTATCCGCCCTTCTATTCTCCCTCCTATCCTCCCTCCTATCCTCCCTCCTATCCGCCCTTCTATTCTCCCTCCTATCCTCCCTCCTATCCTCCCTCCTATCCTCCCTTCTATCTGCCCTCCTATCCTTCCTCCTATCCGCCCTCCTATCCTCCCTCCTATCCTCCCTCCTATCCTCCCTCCTATCCTCCCTCCTATCCCCCTATCCTTTTCTTCTTTTTATGTTTCTATAGCATTTTGCTACACCCGCAATAACATCTGCTAATTATATGCGTGACCAATAAAATTTGATTTGATTTGTTTAACCCTATGCTGCATGCTTCCCTTCTTTAAACGAACCCATCCAAAGGTTATTGGGGCCAATCCCATGTCTTCTCCTCCTCTGTGAGAATAAACGCTTCTCCACTTCACTTAATGGGTTAATCCATGTTCTAAAAGGACTGGATTGAAATGGGATTGACCCCAATGCTGCCCGGTAACTATTAATCTTCTATATCTTCTATCTGTGTGTCTGATTGGATGGTTGGTCAGGTTTGCTGCTGACTTTAACCTGTGGATACAGTACCCTATTCCCTTTATGGTGCACTACTTTTGACCAGAACCAATAGGACCCAAAAGTAAAGAGAAAAGTAGTGGAATAATTGAATAATTGAAACACAGTCTGTAAATATTCCGCTGTCCATTTCTCTTTATTAATGAATGTAACGATGCACTGTGCAGTGAACTGTACATTACAATGATAATTCCTGAAAGTAATACGTAAAATAAGAAGCACAAATCATTTACTTTTAGTAAAGAAAGGTTTACAATGTTTTTGTTAAAGGTTTTTGTTCCATAGCAAGAGCAAACCTCTTTTCAATTCCAAACACTAAGCCAAAGCTCCTGTACTCATGTACTCCTCAGAGCTGGTGTTCCATAGTAGGTTCTGATGAAGTTCTGACGTTCCACCATAACATTCTAATTTATGAAAATCGATGACGTCACAAACAATTCCTAAGCAACCCTTTCATTTGAATTCTAAATCGGTGATCTAAAACATTTTTATTCAATTAACCCAGTAACATATGACATCACAATGGGGATGCTAATTCTATAGAAGTCCAGGGAATAGAACACCGGTGCTGAGGTTTAACTGTCAAAACAAAAGTGGCCAATCAGACATAATGATAGGTTGAGCAAGCGTGTCATCATTATGATCGCCCTGTAGGGGTAATCACCTGTAGAATAATCACTTCCTTATACTCTGTCTTTATACTGACTGTAACACAGACAGGAAATGAGGCGGCGGCGGTGGGGGGGGGGGACGACGCACTAGACCGTAACACACAGGGAATAGGAGTGTCCCATTGAATCAGAGGTAGTGGCAGCTGAGGTTATGTTTTCATTTGACAACCAGTAATTTCCCTGGCATCGCTCAGCTAGAGACTGGGATGGAGGAAGAGGGAGGAGAGAAAGGCTGTGTTTACACAGGCATCCCATTTCTGATCTTATTTTCACTAATTGGTCTTTTGACCAATCAGGTCAGCTTTGAAAAAGATCTGATATGACAAGATCTGATGTGATTGGTCTAAAGACCAATTAGTGGGATCGGAGCGAGCGAGATGGGAGGAAGAGAGAGAGCGAGATGGGGGTGGTCAGGGAGAGAGAGGGGGGGTGGGGGGTCAGGGAGAGAGGGGGGGGGCAGGGAGAGAGGGGGGGGGGCAGGGAGAGAGAGAGAGAGTAACTAAACATTCATAGTGTTTCATGGATGAAGAGAGAGCGAGAGAGAGACAGAGAGAGAGAAAGAGACAGAGACAGAGAGAGTAACTAAACATTCATAGTGTTTCATGGTTGAAGTAGTAGGCAGTAGTTACGGTCAACAGCTCTGGCCGTCCATATAATACACAATATAGAACATAGCATATATATATATATATATAGAACCTCACTGTTGATTATGACAGTCTAGAGAGCCATAAACATGGCAGTGCAATAAATGAAATGGAGAAGGATGTGATTATATAAATGTTCCTATATGGAGTAGATCTTCTTTATAGTATATCTGCCAAATGGACCTGAATGGAACTAAATCCAACTGAATCGAACTGAATCGAATGAAAGTGGAACTGACAGCGCTTTAGCAATTTAAAATTAAAATAAAAACCTATTCATATACATCCCCAGGAAGAGTATGCCTTTTTTTTTTTTTTTAAATGTTCTGACAAGCGAGCACTTAGATATGGTAATTTTTTTAATTTTCATACTCATAGAATGTTTGGGAATGACATATACTGAGGCATTTGTGACAATTCTATAGCAATATAGAGTGGGAAAAGTGGCCGTGAGTTTAGACAATTAGCAGACAATGCAGTAAATAAAACCACGACAACAAGATCAACAACTAATGTTAGCCAGAGCGAGATGAGGGAGATGAGCTCCAAATCTAACGAAGGAAAATTAGTTAAACTTCTCAAACTCTTTTTTAGCTCGTTGACCGTCAAAATTACACTGATAAACCACGCCCGTCCATTTGATCTATGCTAAATACATTTGATTGACAACTAAGAGATATGCTAAGTGTGGATAGTCGTTCAAGTTCAGCATAGTTAGCTAGCAAAGAGATTCACATTTCTTGCTAGCTAACCAAATGACACCTGCATCTCTAGCTGTAGCTTCCAAAAAACGATATGGGGGATAAAGTCCAACAAACCACCCACTTGTCCAATGACATGGCATTCTCCCAGCAGCTAGTTAGTTAGCTTGCTAACCTTAGGCTCCATGTTGTTAGCTTGCTAACATTAGGCTCCATGTTGTTAGCTTGCTAACATTAGGCTCCATGTTGTTAGCTTGCTAACATTAGGCTCCATGTTGTTAGCTTGCTAACATTAGGCTCCATGTTTTTAGCTTGCTTAAGAAATAGCTACATAAATAGAGAAGCTATCCGTTTAGCCATATTACGATTGACTTGTGGTAATTTCCCCTTGCCAGTTTAATTGCATTGACATTCCCAGCCAGCCTTAGCTACATTTGTCAGTTTCTATCCAAAATATTGATTCACTGAAACAGTGCATTATTAAGAATGGGTGGAGGCAGCAAACAATGTACCAGGCTAGCTGTGATTTACAACCTGATAGAAATACCAAGAAATGTATTGGTGAATTAGCTATATTGATCATGCATTGAACTGCGTTCATTTATTCTGACAACAACGCCTTACTCTACGTTTTTGGGTAAAAAAATAAATAACCCATTTTTAAAACCTCTTATAAAGTAAGTTGGTTTTGTAACATAAACTGTGAATTTGATATATTTCACTGATATTAGTATGATTGTATGTTTGTTTCATATCTGCAAAGTAGTTAAAATGCTGCCAGTTCCACTTTAAATGGAACTGAATATAACTGAATGGAACAAATGGAACTGAATGGAACTGAATGGAACTAATTGAATGAAATAGAACTGAATGGAAAAAAAATGAATGAAATGGATGGAACTAATTGAATGAAATGGAACTGAATGGAAAAAAATTGAATGAAATGGATGGAACTAATTGAATGAAATGGAACTGAATGGAAAAAATTGAATGAAATGGATGGAACTAATTGAATGAAATGGAACTGAATGTGAAAAAAAAATGGAACTGAATGGAACTGTTGTCTCCATTCTTATTCTAGTGTAACAGAGTGGCTGCGTCTGAAGTGCCCTACTGTCCTTACGTAGAGCCCTTGGTCAAAAGTAGCGCACTGGAGAAGGAATAAGGTAGCGTTTTGGGGACAAGTCTCCTACTACTCACTGACTGCCTTTCTAAGTCTAACACGTTGTCTTTAACAACTGTAAATACATTCTGTACAGTGTATGATTGATATATTATTTCTGACGCAGCCTTCTCTGTCATCTATTACACTGGAACGAAATGAAGTGTGCATCTCAAATGGAACCCTATTCCCATACATAGTGCACTACTTTTAGCCAGGGGCTCTGAAGTGCAATATATAATGGGGAGAGGGGAGCCGTTTGGGACGGCAGACTAAACTATAAAAATGTTAAATGTTGTAATAGTGGCATCATACAGTTGGACATCACATGTAACATAAAAAATATATATATAAAAATATAAATATATAAAAAATAAAAAACAGTGACAGTTATGTGTTCGTCAGGGTTGGGGTCAATTTCATCGCCTTCAGAAAGTAAACCAAATTCCTAATTGTCCCCATTGAAAAGCATGAGAGATTATTGGAATAGGAATGTCAGTGTACTTCCTGAATTGCCCCACCTGTGTGGGTGATGTTAGCGCAGCTATACAGAGACATGGGTCGTGTTAATGCTTGGTTGGAGCAAAACTCTGTACCTACACTGACCGTCACAGAGTAGAAACATTTGGTGGGATAAAAGTAAGTCAAACTGCAACTGTGATGATGCTAAATAAAACTCTATGCTTATTATTCTGTATATTGAGGAATGAAGCTGGTCTGTGTCCCAAATGGCAACCTATTACCTGTGGGCTCTGGTCAAAAGTAGTGCGCTATATAGGGAATAGGGTGCCAGCCCTGGTTAAAAGTAGTGCACTATATAGGGAATAGGGTGCCAGCCCTGGTTAAAAGTTGATTTATATAGGAAATAGGGTGCCATTTGGGACGCAGTGGGTGGGATATTGGAAGTCAGCCCTGTCTGAGAGTCCGTCTGGTGTAAATGTGATGTGATCAATAAAATTAAAAGATTTAATCTGATTATACTGACTGGTTGTTTATTATAAATCTCCATCTCTCTCAATCTGTGTGTCTTCTCTCTTCTGGACGGGATTCAATCTGATCGGTTCGTCGTCAATGCGGCATTTAAAGGCAAACTTACCGCATTCGTCGAGATTGCATTCGTGGTACAAATGATACAAATGATATCGGTTCAATTATGTAAGTGTAGCACTTCGTATTAACATCTGCTAACCATGTGTATGTGACCAATACACTTTGATTTGAATGAGAAATTAGCTTTAAACATCAAGTGAGTTATAGTATGGTTTCAGATTGAATCCCAGCCTCAATATCTCTAGCTAGCAGTGGCGGATTTAGGGCCCGATTCTGATTTAGGAAATGATGCCTTTTCTTACCTGTGTCTTTCCTACACACTTCTCAGTAGTTGGTAGTCAGACTTAGCTTATGAAGGTGCATAATGGGCTTTCCAGGCGTGGTTACCTTGCACGCCCTGAATAAATGTATTTCAACCTCTGTAAACACTCCCACTTGCTGGCCAACAGATTTTTAGCGTGGACTTTTCATTCAATAGGGTTTTCAGTTCATCTATCTTAAAGCCATTGCTTTAAATACAGTGTACCTTTCTTAATTAGACATTTTGTTGACAGACTAGAATACATGGAGAGAACGGGTTCAGAAAATATGGATCAATGAAAGAATGCCATCTATGCCTCAATGTCTCCGTTTGTGCACCAACTGTCAGTAATACAACAAGAAATACTTTTATAACTGTCTCTTTAGTGTTAGTTTCCTAACATTTATAACTGTCTCTTTAGTGTTAGTTTCCTAACATTTATAACTGTCTCTTTAGTGTTAGTTTCCTCACATTTATAACTGTCTCTTTAGTGTTAGTTTCCTAACATTTATAACTGTCTCTTTAGTGTTAGTTTCCTCACATTTATAACTGTCTCTTTAGTGTTAGTTTCCTCACATTTATAACTGTCTCTTTAGTGTTAGTTTCCTCACATTTATAACTGTCTCTTTAGTGTTAGTTTCCTAACATTTATAACTGTCTTTTTAGTGTTAGTTTCCTCACATTTATAACTGTCTCTTTAGTGTTAGTTTCCTCACATTTATAACTGTCTCTTTAGTGTTAGTTTCCTAACATTTATAGCTGTCTCTTTAGTGTTAGTTTCCTCACATTGTCACAGTTGTCGTAGTGATGAGACCAAAATGCAGCAGGTATGTGTATGCTCATCTTGACATTTAATAAATTCAAAATGAACACCAAAATAACAAAAGATCAACAAACCAGTCTGGCAAGGCACAAACCTAAACACAGAACAATCTCTCACAAATGACAAACACAAACACACCCTAATATATGGGACTCTCAATCAAAGGCAGATAGACCACACCTGCCTTCAACTGAGAGTCCCAACCCCAATTAACCAAACATAGAAACAGACACACTAGACTAAACATAGAATACATGAAAACCAAACAGTGCCCAAAAACCCTGGAATACTTAAATCAAATGCCCCTTCAACAAACACACCACCCCGAACCACATAAAACGAATACCCTCTGCCACGTCCTGACCAAACTACAATACCAATTAACCCTTATACTGATCAGGACGTGACACACATTTATAGCTGTCTCTTTAGTGTTAGTTTCCTAACATTTATAACTGTCTCATTAGTGTTAGTTTCCTCACATTTATAGCTGTCTCTTTAGTGTTAGTTTCCTAACATTTTATTTTCCTCACATTTATAACTGTCTCTTTAGTGTTAGTTTCCTAACATTTATAACTGTCTCTTTAGTGTTAGTTTCCTAACATTTATAACTGTCTCTTTAGTGTTAGTTTCCTAACATTTATAACTGTCTCTTTAGTGTTAGTTTCCTAACATTTATAACTGTCTCTTTAGTGTTAGTTTCCTCACATTTATAACTGTCTCTTTAGTGTTAGTTTCCTAACATTTATAACTGTCTCTTTAGTGTTAGTTTCCTAACATTTATAACTGTCTCTTTAGTGTTAGTTTCCTCACATTGTCACAGTTGTCGTAGTGATGAGACCAAAATGCAGCAGGTATGTGTATGCTCATCTTGACATTTAATAAATTCAAAATGAACACCAAAATAACAAAAGATCAACAAACCAGTCTGGCAAGGCACAAACCTGAACACAGAACAATCTCCCACAAATGACAAACACACCCTAATATATGGGACTCTCAATCAAAGGCAGATAGACCACACCTGCCTTCAACTGAGAGTCCCAACCCCAATTAACCAAACATAGAAACAGACACACTAGATTAAACATATTATACATGAAAACCAAACAGTGCCCAAAAACCCTGGAATACTTAAATCAAATGCCCCTTCAACAAACACACCACCCCAAACCACATAAAACGAATACCCTCTGCCACGTCCTGACCAAACTACAATACCAATTAACCCTTATACTGGCCAGGACGTGACACACATTTATAACTGTCTCTTTAGTGTTAGTTTCCTCACATTTATAACTGTCTCTTTAGTGTTAGTTTCCTAACATTTATAACTGTCTCTTTAGTGTTAGTTTCCTAACATTTATAACTGTCTCTTTAGTGTTAGTTTCCTAACATTTATAACTGTCTCTTTAGTGTTAGTTTCCTCACATTTATAACTGTCTCTTTAGTGTTAGTTTCCTCACATTTATAACTGTCTCTTTAGTGTTAGTTTCCTCACATTTATAACTGTCTCTTTAGTGTTAGTTTCCTCACATTTATAACTGTCTCTTTAGTGTTAGTTTCCTAACATTTATAACTGTCTCTTTAGTGTTAGTTTCCTCACATTTATAACTGTCTCTTTAGTGTTAGTTTCCTCACATTTATAACTGTCTCTTTAGTGTTAGTTTCCTCACATTTATAGCCGTCTCTTTAGTGTTAGTTTCATAACATTTATAACTGTCTCTTTAGTGTTAGTTTCCTAACATTTATAACTGTCTCTTTAGTGTTAGTTTCCTCACATTTATAACTGTCTCTTTAGTGTTAGTTTCCTAACATTTATAACTGTCTCTTTAGTGTTAGTTTCCTAACATTTATAACTGTCTCTTTAGTGTTAGTTTCCTAACATTTATAACTGTCTCTTTAGTGTTAGTTTCCTCACATTTATAACTGTCTCTTTAGTGTTAGTTTCCTCACATTTATAGCCGTCTCTTTAGTGTTAGTTTCATAACATTTATAACTGTCTCTTTAGTGTTAGTTTCCTCACATTTATAACTGTCTCTTTAGTGTTAGTTTCCTCACATTTATAACTGTCTCTTTAGTGTTAGTTTCCTAACATTTATAACTGTCTCTTTAGTGTTAGTTTCCTAACA
>NC_059459.1:81485136-81487636 GCF_905237065.1 Salmo salar
ACTACACCACACTACACCACACTACACTACACCACACCACACTACACTACAGCACACTACACTATACTACACCACACTATACTACACCACACTACACTACACGACACCACACTATACACTATACTACAATACACCACACTATACTATACTACACTACACTACACCACACTACACTACACCACACTACACCACACCACACTACACTACACTACACTACACTACACCACACCACGCTACACTATACTACACTACACTACACTATACTACACTACACTATACACCACACTACACTACACTACACTATACACCACACTACACTACACTACACTACACTACACTACACTACACCACACCACACTACACCATACCACACTACACTATACTATACTACACTACACCACACTACACCACACTACACTATACACCACACTAAACCACACTACACTATACACCACACTACACTACACTACACCACACTACACAACACCACACTATACTATACTATACTACACTACACTACACTACACCACACTACACCACACTACACTACACCACACCACACCACACTATACTACACTACACTGCACCACACTACACCACACTACACTACACCACACCACACTACACTACACTACACTACACCACACTACACTACACCACACCACACGACACTACAGCACACTACACTATACTACACCACATTACACTATACTACACCACACTATACTACACTACACTACACCACACTACACCACACTACACTACACCACACCACACTATAGACAGACAGACAGACAGACAGACAGACAGACAGACAGACAGAGACAGACAGACAGACCTCTGACTACACACCCCCGCTACACTACACTACAAAAACACACTACACTACACCACACCACACTACACCACACCACAGTACACTACACTATACTACAGAACAATATACTACACCACACCTCACAATACTACACTGCTCTACACTACACTACACCATAACACTACACTACACTATACACTACACCACACCACACCTCACAATACTACACTGCTCCACACTACACTACACCATACCACACTACACTACACTATACTACACTACACCACACCATACCACACTACACTACACTACACTACACTACACTATACACTTCACTACACCACACCACACCACACCACACTACACCACACCAAACCACACTACACTACACTACACTACACTACAACACACTACACTACACTACAACACACTACACTACACTACACCACACTACACTACACTACACCACACTATACTACACGACACCACACTACACCACACCACACTACACCACACCACACTACACTGTATACACCACACCACACCACACTACACCACACCACACTACACTACACTTCACTATACTACACTAAACTACACCACACTATACACTACACTATATACACCACACCACACTACACTACACTACACTACACTACACTACACTACACTATAATACACTACACCACACCACACTACACCACACTATACACTACACAATACTACAACACACTACACTATACTACACCACACTACACTACAACACACTACACTACACTACACTACACCACACTATACACTACACTATATACACCACACCACACCACACTACACTACACTACACCACACTACACTATACTACACTACACTACACCACACTACACTATACTACACCACACCACACTACACTACACTACACTACATCACACTACACTATACTACACCACACCACACTACACTACACTACACTACACTACACTACACTACACCACACTATACACTACACTATATACACCACACCACACCACACTACACTACACTACACTACACTATACTTCACTACACTACACTATACTACACTACACTACACTATACTACACTACACTACATAACACTACACCACACTACACTACACTACACTACACTACACTAAACCACACTACACCACACCACACTACACTACACTACACAACACTACACCACCCTACACTACACTACACTACACTACACTACACTACACTAAACCACACTACACTATACACCACACTACACTATACTACACTATAATACACTACACCACACTACACCACACTACACTATAATACACTACACTACACCACACCACACTACACTACACTATACACCACACTACACTACACCACACCACACTATACTACACCACACTATATACTACACAACACTACACTATACTACACTACACCACACTACACTATAATACACTACACTACAATACACCACACTACACTATAATACACTACACTACACTACACTACACTACACCACACTATACACTACACCAAACTACACAACACCACACAATACTACACTACACTATACTACAGAACAATATACTACACCACACCTCACAATACTACACTACTCTACAGTACACTACACCATACCACACTACACTACACTATACACTACTCTACACCACACCAC
>NC_059459.1:81492636-81525136 GCF_905237065.1 Salmo salar
GCAGATGTGGAAATACGATATAGGTGGATGCGGTGGATTGAGTAGCATCCAACACACAAAAAAAAGCATATTTCTAGCTTACAATGACAGATTTTGATGTTGATTTTGGTGGAAGTCATTCGGCTCTAGGGAGTTTTAAAACCGTTTCCCTTAACCCACATTCATCTTGTTCTCTTTCTCTCTTCCTTCATCATGTCTTTTCCCTCTCTTCTCTCTTCCTTCATCATGTCTTTTCCCTCTCTCTTCTCTCTTCCTTCATCATGTCTTCTCCCTCTCTCTTCTCTCTTCCTTCATCATGTCTTTTCCCTCTCTCTTCTCTCTTCCTTCATCATGTCTTTTCCCTCTCTCTTCTCTCTTCCTTCATCATGTCTTTTCCCTCTCTTCTCTCTTCCTTCAGCATGTTTTCTCCATCTCTCTTCTCTCTTCCTTCATCGTGTCTTTTCCCTCTCTCTTCTCTCTTCCTTCGGCATGTTTTCTCCCTCTCTCTTTCTTCAGCATATCTTCTCCCTCTTTTCTTCCCCCCTCAAACGTCTTCACATCCTGCCTCTTAACCTTTCCATCTATCTCTTTCTCTATCCATCTCATTCCAGCACCCTCCGCTTTCATCCGTTCCTTCTCCCCCGTTTCCTCTCCTCATTTCATCCTCAATCATCTTGTTCTCTTTCCCTCCAAAGACCTCACCCCTTCATCTCTCTCTATCAATCCCCTTCTTCCCCTTAACCTCTCTCTCTCTCTCTGTCTCTCTCAATCCCCCTCTCCCCTTTTGTAAAGTACTTAAGTAAAAATACAATAAAGTACTACTTAAGTAGTTTTGTTTTGCATCTGTACTTTACTTTACTATATATTATATTTTTGACAACTTTTACTTTTACTTCACTACATTCCTAAAGGAAATAATGTACTTTTTACTCCATACATTTTCCCTGACACCCAAAATACTTGTTACATTTTGAATGATTAGCAGGACGGAAAAATGGTCCAATTCACGCACTTATCAAGAGAACGTCCTTGGTCATCCCTACTGCCTCTGATCTGGCTGACTCACTAAACACAAATGCTTCCTTTGTAAATTATGTCTGAGAGTTGGTGTGACACTGGCTATCCGTAATCAAATCAAATAAATAAAATAAAATGGTGCCATCTGGTTTGCTTAATATAAGGAACTTGAAATGATTTATACTTTTACTTTTGATACTTAATTAAGGATCTTCCCCTTTTTTTCAATTTTCTCCTAAAATGACATACCCAAATCTAACTGCCTGTAGCTCAGGACCTGAAGCAAGGATATGCATATTCTTAATACCATTTGAAAGAAAACACTTTGAAGTTTGTGGAAATGTGAAAGGAATGTAGGAGAATATAACGCAATAGATCTGGTAAAAGATAATACAAAGAAAAAAACAACCGTTCTTTTGTATTTTTTTGTACCATCATCTTTGAAATGCAAGAGAAAGGCCATAATATATTATTCTAGCCAAGGTGCAATTTCGATTTTGGCCACTAGATGGTAGCAGTGTAGGTGCAAAGTTTTGGACTGAAGGGACACCGATCCCGAAGAAGTTTTAAGTATATTTAATCAATTTCACTTAATGTTGAACCTTAAGTATATTTTAAAACCAAACACTTTTAGACTTTTATTCAAATAGTATTTTATTGGGTGACTTTCACTTTTACCTGAGTCAGTATCTATACTTTTACTCAAGTATGACAATTGAGTACTTCTTCCACCACTGCCCCGTTCTCTATCTTTCTCTCTTTCATCCTCTCTCATACTGTACGCATGACTACCATGATTAAACATATTTTATTGAAAAGCAGACTTCTGCTTGAGTGTCCAAAGCTTTTACCATGTCTCTATGTGCAGAGGGAGAGGGGATAGAGGGAGGAGAGGGGATAAAGGGGGAGAAGAGAGGAGAGGGTATAGAGGGAGGAGAGGAGATAGGGGGAGGAGAGGGGATAGAGGGAGGAGAGGGGATAGAGGGAGGAGAGGGGATAGAGGGAGGAGAGGGGAGAAGAGAGGAGAGGGGATAGAGGGAGGAGAGGGGATAGGGGGAGGAGAGGGGATAGAGGG
This sequence comes from Salmo salar, assembly GCF_905237065.1. NCBI lineage: Eukaryota > Metazoa > Chordata > Actinopteri > Salmoniformes > Salmonidae > Salmo > Salmo salar. The sequence continues at coordinate 81,494,708 of NC_059459.1, forward strand.
AGGAGAGGGGATAGAGGGAGGAGAGGGGATAGAGGGAGGAGAGGGGATAGAGGGAGGAGAGGGGATAGAGGGAGGAGAGGGGATAGAGGGAGGAGAGGGGAGAAGAGAGGAGAGGGGATAGAGGGAGGAGAGGGGATAGAGGGAGGAGAGGGGAGAAGAGAGGAGAGGGGATCGGGGGAGGAGAGGGGAGAAGAGAGGAGAGGGGATAGAGGGAGGAGAGGGGATAGGGGGAGGAGAGGAGAGAAGAGAGGAGAGGGGATAGAGGGAGGAGAGGGGATAGAGGGAGGAGAGGGGAGAAGAGAGGAGAGGGGATAGAGGGAGGAGAGGGGATAGGGGGGAGGAGAGGAGAGGAGAGAAGAGAGGAGAGGGGATAGGGGGAGGAGAGGGGAGAAGAGAGGAGAGGGGATAGAGGGAGGAGAGGGGAGAAGAGAGGAGAGGGGATAGGGGGGAGGAGAGGGGGGAAGAGAGGAGAGGGGATAGAGGGAGGAGAGGGGATAGGGGGAGGAGAGGAGAGGAGAGAAGAGAGGAGAGGGGATAGAGGGAGGAGAGGGGAGAAGAGAGGAGAGGGGATAGGGGGAGGAGAGGAGATAGGGGAGGAGAGGGGATAGGGGGAGGAGAGGGGGAGAAGAGAGGGGATAGGGGGAGAAGAGGGGATAGGGGGAGGAGAGGGGATAGGGGAGGAGAGGAGAGGGGATAGAGGGAGGAGAGGGTATAGAGGGAGGAGTGGGGAGAAGAGAGGAGAGGGGATAATGGGAGCAGAGGGGAGAGGGAGGAGAGGGGATAGGGGGAGCAGAGGAGAAGGGGAGAGGAGAGGGGAGAGGGAGGAGGAGGAGAGGGGATAGAGGGAGGAGAGGGGATAGAGGGAGGAGAGGGGATAGGGGGAGGAGAGGGGGAGAAGAGAGGAGAGGGGATAGGGGGAGGAGAGGGGATAGGGGGAGGAGGAGAGGGGATAGGGGGAGCAGAGGGGAAGGGGGGGAAGGAGAAGGAGAGAGTCACGATGTCTCACATTGAAAATGAGTTGTGGGACAAGTACACAGGCTTTGGTTTTTCCATTTATATTTTGAGGTTGGATGTTAGCACATTGTCCATCTCGTTAGTGAGAAGATGTTTCACCTGTGCGACTGGCCCGGTGCGGCTGGCCCGGTGCGACTGGCCCGGTGCGGCTGGCCCGGTGCTCTAAACACCTTTAATTGGCTCTCCTTATTAAACATTCCTTTGTCTGATCCTCGCTGTTTTTTTGTTTTGCTGTACGTTTTGGTTTACTTCCTGTCTTTAAGTTTGGTGAGTGTTTTCTTTTGTTTGTCTCTTCTTGGGCAAATTTAGTGGGTCTCATGGTGGGTGTCTTTTAGGTCTCAGTTGTTGTTGCTAGTCAACTTTCAGTGGACACCACCATGAGTGTCTTTCAGAACCCCTCCTAAAACCCCACCTGTTTCATCTTTGTTAGTTCTCCCTTCTGTTTGAGCAACAATTTTTGATTTTCTTCCTGGGGAATGTAACAGAGAGACAGAAAGAGAGCGGGAAGGAGGGAGAGAGAGTCAAATAATTAGATCAACACCCATTTTGGTACTACAACGAGAGAGAGAGAGAGAGAGAGAGAGAGAGAGAGATGAATGTACTGAGCAAATGTGAAACTGGCTTTTTTTCTCCCTCCCGCCCTCCCTCCCTCCCTCCCTCCCTCCCTCCCTCCCTCCCTCATTCCATGTCACTGTACCTCTCACCCTCCCTCACTCCCTCTCTCCCTCCCACCATGTCACTGTACCTCTCTCTCTCTCTCTCCCTCCCTCCCTCCCTCCCTCCATTTCACTGTACCTCTCTCCCTCCCTCCCTCCCTCCATTTCACTGTACCACTCTCCCTCCCTCCCTCCATTTCACTCTCCCTCCCTCCCTCCCTCCCTCCCTCCCTCCCTCCCCCTTCCTCCATTTCACTGTACCACTCTCCCTCTCTCTCTCCCTCCCAACATGTCACTGTACCTCCCTCCCTCCATTTCACTGTACCTCTCTCCCTCCCTCCCTCTCTCCATCCCTCCATGTCACTGTACCTCTCTCCCTCCCTCTCTCCATCCCTCCATTTCACTGTACCTCTCTCCCTCCCTCTCTCCATCCCTCCATTTCACTGTACCTCTCCCTCCCTCCCTCCATTTCACTTTACCACTCTCCCTCCCTCCCTCTCTCCATCCCTCCATTTCACTGTACAACTCTCCCTCCCTCTCTCCATTTTCACTGTACCTCCCTCCCTCCCTCTCTCCATCCCTCCATTTCACTGTACCACTCTCCCTCCCCCTTGCCTCCCTCCATTTTTACTGTACCTCCCTCCCTCCCTCCCTCCCTCCCTCCATCCCTCCATTTCACTGTACCACTCTCCCTCCCTCTGTCCATCCCTTAATTTCACTGTACAACTCTCCCTCCCTCTCCCTCCCTCCCTCCCTCCCTCCCTCCCTCCCTCCTTCCCTCTCTCTCTCCATCCGTCCATCCCTCCCTCTCTCCAACCACCCCTCCCTCTCTCCATCCATCCCTCCCTCTCTCCATCCCTCCATTTCACTCTCCCTCCCTCCCTCCCTCCCTCCATCCGTCCATCCCTCCCTCTCTCCATCCATCCATCCCTCCCTCTCTCCATCCCTCCATTTCACTGTACCTCCCTCCCTCCCTCCCTCCCACTCTCCCTCATCTCTCTCTCCTTGCTGCCTCCCTCCAACCTTCCATTCCATTAGTGCACATTGTATTAGCTGTTTAATACACTGTGGCTATTTGGCACAATAGGCCTATATAATATGGGTTTATTTTTAATCTAGAATTATCCTCTACCAAAAACCCCTTACAGATCAGATAGCGTATCTATCATAGCTTATCTCTGGTGTCTGGGAAATGGAACAAGCTTCCCTCTTTTTTTCACCTTTTTCATTGTCTCTCCTTTCGCTCTCCTTTACTGACTGACGCTTCTGTCTTCTCTCTCTCTTCTTCTCTCTCTCTCCTTCTCTGTCTTCTTCTCTCTCTCTTTTTCTCTCTTTCCTTCTCTCTCTTCTTCTCTCTCGCTCCTTTTCTCTCTCTCTCCGCTGTCTTCTTCTCTCTCTTTTTCTCTCTCTCCTCTCTTCTTCTCTCTCTCCTCTCTCTCTAATTCTCGCTCTTCTTCTCTCTCTCTCTTTCTCTCTCTCCTCTCTCTTCTTCTCTCACTCTCCTTCTCTCTCTCCTTCTCTCTCTCTCATCTCTCTACTCTCTCTCTTTTTCTCTCTCTCCTCCTCTCTCTTCTTCTTCTCTCTCTCTCTTTCTCTCTCTCTCTTTTTCTCTCTCTCTTCTTCTCTCTCTTTCTCTCTCTCCTTCTCGCTCTCTTTTTCTCTTCCTTTCTCTCCCTCTCTCGTTTCACTCATCAATATTCATGTATTCGGTCCATTGATTGATTTTCCTAATTGATTCCCTGAAGGAATACAGCCTCATTACTGTCATAATTATCTCCAACAAGAGCAGTGTAATGACCCTCTATCTAGGATAGGCCTTTCTCTCTCTCTCTCTCTCTCTCTCTCTCCATCAATCTCTGGCTCTCTCACTCTCTTTCTCTCTCTCTCTCTCTCTCTCTCTCTCTGTCTCTCTCTCTCTCACTCTCTCTCTCTCTCTCTCTCTCTCTCTCTCCATCAATCTCTGGCTCTCTCACTCTCTTTCTCTCTCTCTCTCTCTCTCTCTCTCTCTCTCTGTCTCTCTCTCTCTCTCTCTCTCTCTCTCTCTCTCTCTATCTCTCTCTCTCTATCTCTCTCTCTCTCTCTCTCTCTCTCTCTCTCTCTCTCTCTCTCTCTCTCACTCTTTCTTTTTTCTCCATCTCTCTTCTCTACCTTTCTCTCTCTCTCTCCATCAATCTCTGGCTCTCTCACTCCCTCTCTCTCCAGCTCTCGCTCTCTCTCTCTCACTCCCCCTCTTACTCCATCTCTCTCTCTTCAGTCTGTGTCCATTTCTCTCTACTTCTCTCTCTCTCTTTATCAAATTCAAATTTAATTTGCTTTATTGGCATGAAAAACATTGCATCAATATTTCCAAAGCAACAATGTATACACAATAAACATTGTAATAAAATCATGAATAATAATAATAATTATCTTTCCCTCTCTCTCCATCAATCTCTGCCTCTCTTCTCTCTCGCTCCCTCTCTCTCCATCTCTCTCTCTCCATCGATCTCTGCCTCTCTTCTCTCTCCATCTCTCTCTCCATCACTCTCTGGCTCTCATCTCTCTCTCTCTCTCTCTCTCTCTCTCTCTCTCACTCCCTCTCTCTCTCTCCATCTCCCTCTCTTCTCTCTCTCCCTCCCTCTCTCTCTAGATGGAATGTGTGTTCATGGTCCTGGCAAATGGAACCTTTTGGAACACCATTATTTTTGTCTTAATGAGATTTAATGTCAGGGCCCAGGTCTGACAGAATTTGTGCAGAAGATCTAGGTTCTGCTGTAGGCCCTCCTTGGTTGGTGACAGAAGCACCAGATCATAAGCAAACAGAAGACATTTGACTTCAGATTCTAGTAGGGTGAGGCCGGGTGCTGCAGACTGTTCCAGTGCCCTCGCAAGTTTGTGGATATGAACTCAGCAAAAAAAGAAACGTCCTCTCACTGTCAACTGCGTTTATTTTCAGCAAACTTAACATGTGTAAATATTTGTATGAACATAACAAGATTCAACAACTGAGAAATAAACTGAACAAGTTCCACAGACATGTGACTAACAGAAATGGAATAATGTGTCCCTGAACAAAGGGGGGTCAAAATCAAAAGTAACAGTCAGTATTTGGTGTGGCCACCAGCTGCATTAACTACTGCAGTGCATCTCCTCCTCATGGAGTGCACCAGATTTGTCAGTTCTTGCTGTGAGATGTTATCAACTCTTCCACCAAGGCACCTGCAAGTTCCCGGACATTTCTGGGGGGAATGGACCTAGCCCTCACCCTCCGATCCAACAGGTCCCAGACGTGCTCAATGGGATTGAGATCCGGGCTCTTCGCTGGCCATGGAAGAACACATTCCTGTCTTGCAGGAAATCATGCACAGAACGAGCCGTATGGCTAGTGGCATTGTCATGCTGGTGGGTCATGTCAGGATGAGACTGCAGGAAGGGTACCACATGAGGGAGGAGGATGTCTTCCCTGTAAAGCATAGCTTTGAGATTGCCTGCAATGATAACAAGCTCAGTCTGATGATGCTGTGACACACCGCCCCAGACCATGACGGACCCTCCACCTCCAAATCAATCCCGCTCCAGAGTTCAGGCCTTGGTGTAACGCTTATTCCTTTGATGATAAACGCTAATCCGACCATCAGCCCTGGTGAGACAAAACTGCAACTCGTCAGCAAAGAGCATTTTTTGCCAGTCCTGTCTGGTCCAGCGACGGTGGGAATGTGCCCATAGGCGACGTTGTTGCCGGTGATGTCGGGTGAGGACCTGCCTTACAACAGGCCTACAAGCCCTCAATCAGCCTCTCTCAGCCTATTGCAGACAGTCTGAGCACTGATGGAGGGATTGTGCGTTCCTGGTGTAACTCGGGCAGTTGTTGTTGGCATCCTGTACCTGTCCCGCAGGTGTGATGTTCGGATGTACCGATCCTGTGCAGGTGTTGTTAAACGTGGTCTGCTGTCCGTTCTGTCTCCCTGTAGTGCTGTGCTAGGCACTAGGCATCTCACAGTACGGACATTGCAATTTATTGCCCTGGCCACATCTGGAGTCCTCATGCCTCCTTACAGCATGCCCAAGGCATGTTCCCCCCTCATCAATCTATCAACAATACCCCACAATGATAAAGCAAAAACAGTATTTAATTATTTATTTTTTGGGTAAATTTATTAAGCAGAAAACACTGAAATATCACATTAACGTAAGTATTCAGACCCTTTACTCAGTACTTTGTTGAAGCACCTTTGGCAGTGATTACAACCTCGAGTCTTCTTGGGTATGATGCTACAATCTTGGCACACCTGTATTTGGGGAGTTTCTCCCATTCTTCTCTGTAGGTCCTCTCAAGCTCTGTCAGGTTGGATGGGGAACGTCGCTGCACAGCTATTTTCAGGTCTCTCCAGAGATGTTTGATCGGGTTCAAGTCCGGGCTCTGGCTGGGCCACTCAAGCACATTCAGAGACTTGTGCTGAAGCCACTCCTGCGTTGTCTTGGCTGTGTCCTGAGGGTCGTTATCCTATTGGAAGGTGAACCTTCGCCCCAGTGTGAGGTCCTGAGCGCTGTGGAGAAGGTTTTCATCGCGGATCTCTCTGTGCTTTGCTCCGTTCATCTTTCCCTTGATCCTGACTAGTCTCCCAGTCCCTGCCCCTGAAAAACATCCCCACAGCATGATGCTGCCATCACCATGCTTCACTGTTGGGATGGGGCTAGGTTTCCTCCAGACGTGACGCTTGCCATTCAGGCAAAGAGTTCAATCTTGGTCTCATCAGACCAGAGAATCTTGTTTCTCATGGTCTGAGAGTCCGTAAGGGGCCTTTTTGCAAACTCCAAGTTGGCTGTCATGTGCCTTTTACTGAGGAGTGGCTTTCGTCTGGCCACTACCATAAAGGCCTGATTGGTGGAGTGCTGCAGAGATAGTTTTCCTTCAGTAAGGTTCTCCCATCACAGAGGAACTCTGGAGCTCTGTCAGAGTGACCATCATAAAGTAAAAGTAAAAGTGAAATTCACCCAGTAAAATACTACTTGAGTAAAAGTCTAAAAGTATTTGGTTTTAAAATATACTTAAGTATCAAAAGTGCGTGAATTGGACCATTTTCCTGTCCTGCTAAGCATTCAAAATGTATTCAAATAATATTTAATTTGATTTGTTTGTAACGAGTACTTTTGGGTATCAGGGAAAATATATGGAGTAAAATGTACATTATTTTCTTTAGGAATGTAGTGAAGTAAAAGTAAAAGTTGTCAAAAATATGTATAGTAAAGTACAGATACCCCCAAAAATTACTTTAGTATTACTTGAATGTATTTTTACTTAAGTACTTCACACCCATCAGGTTCTTGGTCACCTCCCTGAACAAGGCCCTTCTCCCCTGATTGCTCAGTTTGAAGAGTCTTGGTGGTTCCAAACCAAATCATTAAGAATGATGGAGGCCATTGTGTTCTTTGGGACCTTCAATGCTGCAGACATTTTTTGGCACATTTCCCCAGATCTGTGCCTCATCACAATCCTGTCTCGGAGCTCCACGGACAATTCCTTCAACCTCATGGCTTGGTTTTTGCTCTGACATGCACTGTCAACTGTGGGACCTTATATAGACAGTTTTGTGCCTTTCCAAATCATGTCCAATCAATTGAATTTACCACAGGTGGACTCCAATCAAATTGTAGAAACATGTCAAGGATGGTACCCCCATAGAGACTGCCAGAGGTCCGGACAACAGGCCCTCCGATTTGACACACTGAACTCTGTCTGAGAAGTAGTTGGTGAACCAGGCGAGGCAGTCATTTGAGAAACCAAGGCTGTTGAGTCTGTCGATAACAATGTGGTGATTGACAGAGTCGAAAGCCTTGGCCAGGTCGATGAAGACGGCTGCACAGTACTGTCTTTTATCTATGGCTGTTATGGTATCGTTTAGTACCTTGAGCGTGGCTGAGGTGCACCCGTGACCAGCTCGACGGGGATTCAATCATATCTGTTATTAACTTGGCTTTAAGTGACTTGGGGTCATGATTTCCGTTTATGGCTCCAGGTTTTGCAGCTCTTTCAGAACATCTGCTATCTGGATTTGGGTGAAGTAGAAGCTGGGGAGGCTTGGGAAAGTAGCTGTAGGGGGTGTGGAGCTGTTGGCCGGGGTTGGGGTAGCCAGGAGGAAAGCATGGCCAGCTGTAGAGAAATGCTTATTGAAATTCTCGATTATCTTGGATTTTATTTCTGTTTGAAAAAGCTAGTCTTTGCTGTCCTGACTGACTGCGTGTATTGGTTCCTGACTTTCGTGAGGACTATTCGATGCTAGTGCAGTCCGACACAGGATGTTTTTGTGCTGGTCGAGGGCAGTCAGGTCTGGAGTGAACCAAGGGCTATATCTGTTGTTAGTTCTACATTTTTTGAAAGGGGCATGCTTATTTAAGATGGTGAGGAAATTACTTTTAAAGAATGACCAGGCATCCTCGACTGATGGGATGAGGTCAATATCCTTCCAGGATACCCGGGCCAGGTCGATTAGAAAGGCCTGCTCGCAGAAGTGTTTCAGGGAGCGTTTGACAGTGATGAGTGGAGGTCGTTTGACAGCGGACCCATAGCGGATGCAGGCAATGAGACAGTGATTGCTGAGATTCTGATTGAAAACAGCAGAGGTGTATTTGGAGGGCAAGTTGGTCAGGATAATATCTATGAGGGTGCCCATGTTTACAGATTTAGGGTTGTATCTGGTGGGTTCCTTGATAATTTCTGTGAGATTGAGAGCATCTAGCTTAGAATGTAGGACTGCCAGGGTGTTAAGCATATCCCAGTGTAGGTCGCCTAACAGAACAAACTCTGAAGATAGGTGGGGGGCAATCAATTCACATATGTTGTCCAGGGCACAGCTGGGAGCTGAGGGGGGTCGATAGCAGGCGGCAACAGTGAGAAACTTATTTCTGGAGAGATTAATTTTTAAAATTAGAAGTTTGGGCATAGACCTGGAAAGTATGACAGAACTTTGCAGGCTATCTCTGCAGTAGATTGCAACTCTTCCCCCTTTGGCAGTTCTATCTTGACGAAAAATGTTGTAGTTGGGGATGGAAATCTCAGAATTTTTGGTGGCCTTCCTAAGCCAGGATTCAGACACGGCTAGGACATCAGGGTTGGTGGAGTGTGCTAAAGCAGTAAGTAAAACAAACTTAGGGAGGAGGCTTCTGATGATGCATAAAACCAAGGGTTTTTCGGTTACAGAAGTCAACAAATGAGAGTGCCTGGGGACACGCAGGGCCTGGGTTAACCTCTACATCACCCGAGGAACAGAGGAGGAGTACGATGAGGGTATTGCTAAAGGCTATCAAAACTGGTTGTCTAGTGCGTTGTGAACAGAGAATAAAAAGAGCAGATTTCTGGGCGTGGTAGGATAGATTCAGGGCATAATGTACAGACAGGGAGGGGTATGTTGGGGTGCGGGTACAGCGGAGGTAAACCTAGGCATTGAGTGATGATAAGAGGTTGCATCTCTGGACGCGCTAGTTATGCTGGGTGAGGTCACCGCATGTGTGGGAGGTGGGACAAAGGAGGTATCTGAGGCATGTTGAGTGGGACTAGGGGTGTCCACAGTAAACTAAAACAATGATAACTATCCTAAACAACAGTATACAAAGCATATTGACATTAGAGAGAGACATAAAGCGAGGAGGCATAAAGCAATCACAGGTGTTGATTGGGAGAGCTAGCTAAGACAACAACGGGTAAGACAACAACAGCTAATCACCTAAGTCAACAACAACAGGTAAAATGGCGATGAATGGACAGAGAGGGTCGATAATCCAAACATCTCCATTTTGGACAGATAACTCTTCGTGTTGTTGTTTGTTCCAATTTTCCCAGAAGTGGTTAGATTCTATCAATTCTTCAAATACATTGAGCTGATTTCTGACGTGCTGTTCCATCTTTTTCCGTAGTGTATTTCTGTATCTGGATATCATAAGGTGAATCCACCAATTTGTAAGTCGCTCTGGATAAGAGCGTCTGCTAAATGACTTAAATGTAATGTAAATGTAAATGTATTGTTTTAGTGATTCACCATAGTTAAGGCATAGGCTCAGGTTTTCTGGGTCTTTGTGTTTTTTGGTTGGATAGGTTTCTTAATTTCTTTGTTAGGTTTTTTGCATTCTTCATCAAACTATTTGTCATTGTTTTACATTTTCTTAGGTAGTCTGCTTGATATTTTGTTATTTGATAGGGAAGCTGAGAGATAAAATATACTGTTTATGTTGTCTACTGCCAAGTTTACACCTTCACTATTACAGTGAAATGTTTTGTCCAGGAAGTTGTCTAAAAGAGATTGAATTTGTTGTTGCCTAATTGTTTTTTGGTCGGTTTCCACACTACTTTCCTTCCATCTATAGCATTTCTTAATAGTATTCAGTTCCTTTGGCTTTGATGCCTCATGAATGAGTATTGCTCTGTTCAAGTAGACTGTGATTTTGCTGTGATCTGATAGGGGTTGTCAGTGGGCTGATTGTGAACGCTCTGAGAGACTCTGGGTTAAGGTCAGTGATAAAGTAGTCTACAGTACTACTGCCAAGAGATGAGCTATAGGTGTATCTACCATAGGAGTCTCCTCGAAGCCTACCATTGACTATGTACATACCCAGCGTGCGACACAGCTGCAGGAGTTGTGACCCATTTTTGTTGGTTGTTTTGTCATAGTTGTGTCTAGGAGGTCTTATTTGGGAGAGAATGCTGTCACCTCCAGGTAGGTGTTTGTCCCCCTGTGTGCTGAGGGTGTCAGGTTCTTGTCCAGTTCTGGTGTTTAGGTCACCACAGACTAGTACATGTCCCTGGGCCTGGAAATGGTTGATCTCCCCCTCTAGGATGGAGAAGCTATCATCGTTAAAGTATGGGGATTCTAGTGAGGGGATATAGGTAGCACAGAGGAAGTTCATCCAACTCTAAATATATATTTTTGGAGAACAATTCCCCTAAGACTCAGGAGCTCATCTGCTCATGATCTCTCTCTCTCTCTCTTTCTCTCTCCATTTCTCTCTCTCTTCCTCTCTCGCTCTCTTGCTCTCTTTTTCTCTCTCTCTCCATTTCTTTCTCTCCATCTCTCTCTTCATGTCTCTCTCTCTTTCTCCTCTCTCTTTCTTTCTCTCTCTCCCTCACTATACTCTCTCGGTCCATCTCTTCCATTCTATCTATTTAATGAGGTTCAGATTTTTAAGACTTCAAAGCATTTCTCTCTCCATTTCTCTCGATCTCATTAAAGTGCCTCTGTTTCCATCTCTCCTTCTCTCTTTCTCTCGATCTCATTAAAGTGCCTCTGTATCCATCTCTCCCTTTCTCTCTCTCTCTCTCTCTCTCTGTATATTTTGGTTTCATTCAATAAGCTTTATAGGCAGGAAATTCAAATGCAAATATTGTGGAAGCATTAAGAGCACTCTCTCGCCGTCCCTCTGTAAGTTAGAGTGTTGGGCCAGTAACCAAATGGTGCTGGTTCGAGTACCCCGAGCCGACAAGGTGAGAATATATGCTGGTGTGCCCTTGAGCACTGAACTCTAATTGCTCCAGGGTGGCCGTTGATAATGGCAGACCCTGGCTGTAACTCCACTCTCACGGGGAGATGGAACATGTACAATACACAACACAACTATTATCTCATTAAGCACTATTTTCTCTCCCTGTCAGTTCAGTTCAATTCAATAAGCTTCATTGGAAGGAAATGCAAATATTTATGAACCATCAGATGAGTTTCAGAAGGGTATATGTGCTCTCTCCCTCTCTCTCTCTCTCTCTCTCTCTCTCTCTCTGTCTCTGTCTCCATCTCTCTCCTTGTCCTCTCTCTCCTCATCCTCTCTCTCTCTCTCCCTCCATCTCTCTCCCTCTCTCTCCTCATCCTCTCTCTCTATCTCTCTCCATCTCTCTCCTCATCCTCTCTCCCTCTCTCTCTGCTCTGATTACCAGTTCCTACACAATTTATTATTTTATCCAAATATTAGCAGGAAGTCACCATTGAAGTGGCCATCACAAAGCCCTGACCTCAATCCTATAGAAAATGTGTAGGCAGAACTGAAAAAGCGTGTGCAAGCAAAGAGGCCTACAAACCTGACTCAGTTACACCAGCTCTGTCAGGAGGAATGGGCCAAAATTCACCCAACTTATTGTGGGAAGCTTGTGGAAGGCTACCTGAAACATTTGACCCAAGTTAATCAATTTAAAGGCAATGCTACCAAATACTAATGGAGAGTATGTAAACTTCTGACTCACTGGGAATGTGATGAAAGAAATAAAAGCTGAAAGAAATAATTCTCTCTACAATTATTCTGACATTTCACATTCTTAAAATAAAGTGGTGATCCTAACTGACCTAAGACAGGGAATTTTAACTAGGATTAAATGTCAGGAATTGTGAAAAACTGAGTTTAAATGTATTTGGCTAAGGTGTATGTAAACTTCCGACTTCAACTGTACATATTCTCATTCACCCCTTTTAGATGTGTGTGTATTAGGTAGTTGTTGGGGAATTGTTAGATTACTTGTTAAATATTCCTGCACTGTCGGAACCAGAAGCACAAGCATTTTGCTACACTCGCATTAACATCTGATAACCATGTGTATTTGACCAATACAATATAATTTTATATACTGTATTCACCCCAGTTACAGCTTACCAATAAGACAATATACTGTACTAATCTGTCATGACGTGTCCTGGGGGTTATCATGCCCCCCCCCTCTCTCTCTCTCTCTCAATTTCAATTCAATTCAATTCAAGGGGCTTTATTGGCATGGGAAACATATGTTAACATTTCCAAAGCAAGTGAAGTAGATAATAAATAAAAGTGAAATAAACAATAAAAAAATGAACAGTAAACATTACACTCACAGAAGTTCCAAATGAATAAAGACATTTCAAATGTCATATTATGTATATATACAGTGTTGTAACAATGTACAAATGGTTAAAGTACAAAAAGGAAAATATATAAACACAAATATGGGTTGTATTTACAATGGTGTTTGTTCTTCATTGGTTGCCCTTTTCTTGTGGCAACAGGTCACATATTTTGCTGCTGTGATGGCACACTGTGGTATTTCACCTAGTAAAAATGGGAATTTATCAAAATCGGGTTTGTTTTCAAATTCTTTGTGAATCTGTGTAATCTGAGGGAAATATGTGTCGCTAATATGGTCATACATTTGGCAGGAGGTTAGGAATTGCAGCTCAATTTCCACCTCATTATGTGGTCAGTGTGCACATAGCCTGTCTTCTCTTGAGAGCCAGGTCTGCCTCTCTCTCTCTCTCTCCACAGTTTTATGACTTAACGACAGGTCGTAAATTCCTGGAAGGGACCCTCTCCCCCTTTGGACATACAGTATTGAGGGAGAGAGAGAACAAAGAGAGACTTGGCCAAACTCCTAATCCCCAAAATGGGAGAATGAAACAATATTTCTACTTTTGAGAAGGACAGTGATGATGAGTGTGTTTCATTTGGTGATCTCATGAAGGACAGGAAACACACATAACTGTATCTCTTCAAGTGTACATTTCCCAGTTGTCAGGTTTACATCTAAATATTGTGAAACGTATGTGATTAACTTCTATGGGCTACGTGGGACGCTAGTGTCCCACCTGCGGGACACAGCCAGCAAAATATCAGGGCGGCAAATTCAAAAACAACAAAATGTCATAATTCAACTTTCTCAAACATACAACTATTTTACACCGTTTTAAAGATACACTTCTCCTTGATGTAACCACATTGTCCGATTTCAAAAAGGCTTTACAGCGAAAGCAAAACATTAGATCATGTTCGGAGAGTACATAGACAAAAATAATCACGCAGCCATTTTCCAAGCAAGGACATGTGTCAATAAAACCCAAAACACAGCTAAATGAAGCACTAACCTTTGACGATCTTCATCAGATGACACTCCTAGGACATATTGTTACACAATACATGTATGTTTTGTTCGATAAAGTTCATATTTATATCCAAAAACAACATTTTACACTGCCGCGTGATGTTCAGGAAATGTATTCCCACCAAAACTTTCGGTGAATGTGCACATCAATTTACAAAAATACTCATCATAAACATTGACAAAATATATAACAATTATTTAAAGAATTATAGATAGACTACTTCTGGATGCAACCGCTTTGTCAGATTTTAAAATAGCTTTACGGAGAAAGCACATTTTTCAATATTCTGAGTACATAGCTCTGCCATCACAGCGAGCTATTCAGACACCCGCCAAGTTCGGGGCAACCTAAACTCAGAATTAGTATTAGAAATATTCTCTTACCTTTGCTGATCTTTGTCAGAATGAACTCCCAGGACTGCTACTTCCACAATAAATGTTGTTTTTGTTCGAACTAATATATATTTATGTCCAAATACCTCCGTTTTGTTCGTGCGTTCAGAGCACTATCCAAAGGCATAACGCGCGAGCGCGGTATCAGAAACGAAAAGCCAAAATGTTCCATTACCGTACTTAGAAGCATGTCAAACGCTGTTTATAATCAATCTTTATGGTATTTTTAACATAAAATTGCGCTAATATTCCAACCAGACAATAGCATATTCATTCAAGGAGAAAAAGAAGGAACGGCGCCCTCGCATGACCGCGCATATCCAATCCCTTTGTCCACAGGCAGTCCACTCAGAAACTGAGCTCCTATTATCTGCCCAGTAACAGGAGAAGGCTGAAACAACTTTCTGAAGGCTTTTGACAGCCAATGGAAGCCTTAGGAAGTGCAACGTAATCCCACAGATACTGTAGTTTCGAAAGGGACTAGAAAGAAGAACTACAATTCTCAGATCCTCCACTTCCTGGTTGACTTTTTCTCAGGTTTTTGCCTGCCTTATGAGTTCTGTTATACTCACAGACACCATTCAAACAGTTTTAGAAACTTCAGAGGGTTTTCTATCCAAATCTACTAATAATATGCATATTCTAGTTTCTGGGCCAGAGTAGTAAACTGTTAAGATTGGGTACGTTTTTCATCCAGCCGTGAACATACTGCCCCCTAGCCCAGACAGGTTAAACACAAAACTATTTGTATAAAGATGTAATGTGATGTTAGCCTTCTAAATGAGAAAATATGGGTTTTCATATAAAGTTAACCAAGTCAGTAACAACGCCCACGTGAGCATAGACATTATGTCGGCATCATGGACCCGCCCCTTCTCTACCCACGTATAAGAGCCCACGTAACGCAATTCACACCAGACCACATCCATAAGTGCTGTTATTGTAAAGTGGAAACTTCTAGGAGCAACAACGGCTCAGTTGTGAAGTGGTAGACCACAGAAGCTCACAGAACGGGACCGTCGAGTGCTGAAGCGCGTAGCATGTCAAAATTATATGTCCTCGGGTTGCAGCACTCACTACCGAGTTCCAAACTGCCTCTAGAAACAACGTCAGCACCACGGTGTAAGCTAAGGTTGCAAATGTTTGAATTTCTAAGACTAGAAAACATGCAGCTGAAGCTACGTGTGAAATGGTTTACAACTACAAGACCAGAAGACCACGTGGAGCATTGGCTACACGGCTGGAAAACAGTTAAACTCTGAGACTATCGATCACTACAGAACGAGTGAGAAATTCTAGACGAATTACTAGTCTGCAGCTAGAAATTACGTAAACGTAGAACGAAAATACCGACAATCGCCAAAACATCTCTTCTAAGAACATTCCCGAATGGTACTCTGAAGTATCGATTCTAACCACCTACGACTTTGACCTTCGGGGATACGCAACCAGAGACTTTTCTGTCAACTCTCTCCAGCAGATGGACCGGCGACCACAGAGAGAGACAGCAAGACATACATTCGTAAATATGTCAATTGCTATTTATTTTTGAACGAGCGGTCGTTCATGTAAAATATTAGCAATTTCTATGAGTGTAGTTATCCATTCTGTTCTCCCGCTCTTTCTCAGTCCCAACCCCTTTCCTTTGTCTACCAAGCCGTCGTATCAGCTTAGCCCACTAGGGACTTTTCTATCATGTTATTCAATGCATTGTCTTAGCAACCAATATCTACTGTTTGTTTGTTATGTATTTCTGTGATTGACTAAGTTACTTAGTAAATAAATAATTAAGCCAATTTGTATATCGCTGATTCATAATTTATGCTAGTGTTTGTGCAGATAACCAAGAATTTTACGACGTTTGGAATGAGACTGACGTAAGGTAAAGATTAATAATAACAATAATAATAAAAGGATGTACTCGATATGAAATGGAAATATCTGAAGAGTCGATCCGGGAAATAGAGACTCCATAAACATTTTTCCGTGGTGCCCCGACTTCCTAGTTAATTAAAGTTTACATGACTAGTTTAATTACATGACCAGTTTACTATACCAGTATAAACACTAAATGATGAGGTATTCCAAAACTATAGCAGTATAAACACTAAATGATGAGGTATTCCAAAACTATAGCAGTATAAACACTAAAAGATGAGGTATGCCAATACTATACCAGTATAAACACTAAATGATGAGGTATGCCAATACTATACCAGTATAAACACTAAATTATAAGGTATTCCTATACCATACCACTATAAACACTAAATGATGAGGTTTGCCAATACTATACCAGTATAAACACTAAATTATGAGGTATTCCTATACTATACCAGTATAAACACTAAATGATGAGGTATTCCTATACTATACCAGTTATAAACACTAAATTATGAGGTATTCCTATACTATATCAGTATAAACACTAAATTATGAGGTATTCCTATACTATACCAGTATAAACACTAAATGATGAGGTATTTCTATACTATACCAGTTATAAACACTAAATGATGAGGTATTCCAATACTATATCAGTATAAACACTAAATTATGAGGTATTCCAATACTATATCAGTATAAACACTAAATTATGAGGTATTCCTATACTATACCAGGATAAACACTGAATGATGAGGTATTCCTATACTATATCAGCGCACGTTTCTAAAAGATAAAAGGAAGACGATATTCCCACGAATTCTTCTGTAGGTGTGTGTCTGTGTGTGTATTCATGCAATCCCGGGGGACGTGATATTTCAAACTGACACACACACACACACACACACACACACACACACACACACACACACACACACACACACACACACACACACACACACACACGTCACAGATCCTCAAAATCATGTGGCATGACATTTATTTTTCAACAATATTTGTGATTATCTCTCTACCCATGTGTCACACACACGCACACACACACACACACACACACACACACACACACACACACACACACACACACACACACACACACACACACACACACACACACACACACACACACACACACACACACACACACACAGGTTGACTCAACAGAAGGTTATCCAAAAGCAAACCAATCTGTGTGCGGATGTCAGATGTTATTTGAGTGTTCAGGGAACCTCAAGACTAAGGCTACATCTCAAAAAGCACCTTACTCCCTAACATGTGCACTACTTTTGACGAGGTCACGTAAGTGGGCCCCGATTCAGACTACAGGAAATGTATTCCTTTTCTATGCACGCCACATTTGTCAGTAGTTGGTATTCAGGCTGACCTTGTGAAGGTGCGTCGTTGGGGTTTACAGGCGTGGCTCCATTGCACGCGCTCAATACATTTCATTCAATTGCTAAGAACCCTCCCACTTGCTGGCCAACAGATTTTCTTCCTGAAGTGTTTATTCAATAGGGTTTTTCAGTACATTTATCTAAAGCCATCCCTTTAAATTCGGTGTACCTTTTAATTAGAATTTTCTCGACAGACTCACTAGAATATACGGAGAGATGGTTTCAGAATGTTAGGGACCAATGACAGGAAGCCATGTAAATACATGCATATTCATCTCTTTACAGCACCAACTGGTAGATTTAAAAAAAAAATAATAATAATAATACTCTGATCGTGTATATTATTTATGGTTAGGAAAGTATTTCTGAACAACTGTTTGGAGAGCATTTACACACAAAAATATATCGGTGAATAAAAAAAATACCATGATTTGATTCATCCTGAAAGTTGCCATATTCAACTGTCCAATCCATGAAATATTGGAAAGTGAGAAAAGTGTACAATAGGGGTTTAACAGTAGTCCTATAAATCTACCCTAATTACTCCTCTCTAATCATGTACAATAGGGGTTTAACAGTAGACCTATACATCTACCCTAATACTCCTCTCTAATCATGTACAATAGGGGTTTAAACAGTAGTCCTATAAATCTACCCTAATTACTCCTCTCTAATCATGGAACTGTGATGACAACGGTCCAGTCGTCGTATAACCGTGAGCCAGGCTCCAGGTTTAAACTGCTATACTACGTACGATCTGTGTTCCATAATGATTACAATAGGCTACATGTCTCAAATGATTTGTAATAACGTTAGCCTGATACGATCCAGTATTACTAGCCATCGGCAGGAACAACAACATGCGTCAGGGAAAAAATTACATACTTACCTAACATAACAATGGAATGGAATGATGCCAAATGTTAGGAAACTAACACTAAAGAGACAGTTATAAATGTGAGGAAACTAACACTAAAGAGACAGTTATAAATGTTAGGAAACTAACACTAAAGAGACAGTTATAAATGTTAGGAAACTAACACTAAAGAGACAGTTATAAATGTGAGGAAACTAACACTAAAGAGACAGTTATAAATGTAAGGAAACTAACACTAAAGAGACAGTTATAAATGTTAGGAAACTAACACTAAAGAGACAGTTATAAATGTTAGGAAACTAACACTAAAGAGACAGTTATAAATGTTAGGAAACTAACACTAAAGAGACAGTTATAAATGTTAGGAAACTAACACTAAAGAGACAGTTATAAATGTGAGGAAACTAACACTAAAGAGACAGTTATAAATGTTAGGAAACTAACACTAAAGAGACAGTTATAAATGTTAGGAAACTAACACTAAAGAGACAGTTATAAATGTGAGGAAACTAACACTAAAGAGACAGTTATAAATGTGAGGAAACTAACACTAAAGAGACAGTTATAAATGTTAGGAAACTAACACTAAAGAGACAGTTATAAATGTGAGGAAACTAACACTAAAGAGACAGTTATAAATGTGAGGAAACTAACACTAAAGAGACAGTTATAAATGTTAGGAAACTAACACTAAAGAGACAGTTATAAATGTGAGGAAACTAACACTAAAGAGACAGTTATAAATGTTAGGAAACTAACACTGAAGAGACAGTTATAAATGTGAGGAAACTAACACTAAAGAGACAGTTATAAATGTGAGGAAACTAACACTAAAGAGACAGTTATAAATGTTAGGAAACTAACACTAAAGAGACAGTTATAAATGTTAGGAAACTAACACTAAAGAGACAGTTATAAATGTTAGGAAACTAACACTAAAGAAACAGTTATAAATGTTAGGAAACTAACACTAAAGAGACAGTTATAAATGTTAGGAAACTAACACTAAAGAGACAGTTATAAATGTGAGGAAACTAACACTAAAGAAACAGTTATAAATGTTAGGAAACTAACACTGAAGAGACAGTTATAAATGTGAGGAAACTAACACTAAAGAGACAGTTATAAATGTGAGGAAACTAACACTAAAGAAACAGTTATAAATGTGAGGAAACTAACACTAAAGAGACAGTTATAAATGTGAGGAAACTAACACTAAAGAGACAGTTATAAATGTTAGGAAACTAACACTAAAGAGACGGCTATAAAAGTAAGTTGGTATAATTGACGGTGGCTCCCGATAGTGGCTAATAATATAACACGATACAAATTGTTGAAAAAAAAAACCCAGTGAAAAGTCTGGGCGCATAATTAAAACATTCTAGAAATCATAAATCAACTCGGTTGTTTTGGTGCTATACGGTAATTTGCGTATGGCTCGGCTCTCCAGATTTCATCCCAAGTTTTTAAGGCCAGCATTTCATAAACTTCATTTTACATTTACGTCATTTAGCAGACGCTCTTATCCAGAGCGACTTACAGTAGTGAATGCATACATTTCATAGCTTTTTTTTTTCTCCGTACTGGTCCCCCGTGGGAATCAAACCCACAACCCTGGCGTTGCAAACACCATGCTCTACCAACTGAGCCACACGGGACTACGTTTCCCTGTGGGAAAAGTGATATGTTGGATAAGCTTCAGTTTGCTGCCATATGACTAGTTTCACATTTGTCTCCGGTGATTTATAAGGTCAAATAGATCTGAAACAATTACAATATATATTTACAATCCCCTTCATTCAAACGGCTTACTCGTTTACCTTGCTGTTCTCAACAGCTCTTATCCCAATGTATAAATGACAGTGCCATGGAGCACGGTGTAATTTCTATCGGGGGGATAAAAAGACAGTAGATGCTTTTTCCACCTGGAACCAGAAGGTTCACTCGACCTTATTCCTCGTTTCATCACGTTTTAAAGGTGTTGTAATTACGAGGGAATGAAGTCAAGGTCAGAATACATTGTATCTGTAGACACACCTTCCGCCACACCTTCATATCCTGGTTCTCCGTCAATAGTCGGTGAGCAGCATGATGATCTCGTGATTCAAGGTCAGAATACGAATAGAGAGAAAAGCACATAAAAAAAAAAGGAATTACTCTCCACCTAACTCTCCTTTCTGGTGCTTTTCAGCAAACTCTAAGGTTGTGCTGATCTAACCCAGCTTTTAAAAAAGGGTTTGTACTTTATGTCTCTTTCAACACTTTGTTCTCAAATCTCATAGCGCAGAAGAGAGGGAGGGTGAGAGAGGGAAAGAGAAGGGGGGGGGGGGGGAGATAGGAGTTTTGAGAGAGATATTGGGAGAAAAAGCAAGAGACGGAAGAAAGACCTGATAAGGACAATAACCTGATAAGGACAATAACCTGATAAGGACAATAACCTGATAAGGACAATAACAAACCCATCGGTTCCTTCTGAAAACACTCTCTCATATTATAACTGATTCTCCCATTCTGTATACTGGAATACAATATCCCAGTATACCCAGTATATCCCAGTATATCCCAGTATATCCCAGTATATCCCAGTATATCTCAGTATATCTCAGTATATCTCAATATATCCCAGTATATCCCAGTATATCTCAGTATATCTCAGTATATCCCAGTATATCTCAGTATATCTCAGTATATCCCAGTATATCTCAGTATATCCCAGTATATCCCAGTATATCTCAGTATATCCCAGTCTATCTCAGTATATCTCAGTATATCCCAGTCTATCCCAGTATATCTCAGTGTATCCCAGTCTATCCCAGTATATCCCAGTCTATCCCAGTATATCTCAGTATATCCCAGTATATCTCAGTATATCTCAGTATATCCCAGTATATCTCAGTATATCCCAGTATATCCCAGTATATCTCAGTACATCCCAGTATATCTCAGTATATCCCAGTCTATCCCAGTCTATCTCAGTATATCTCAGTATATCCCAGTCTATCCCAGTATATCTCAGTGTATCCCAGTCTATCCCAGTATATCCCAGTATATCCCAGTCTATCTCAGTATATCTCAGTATATCCTAGTATATCTCAGTATAGCCCAGTCTATCCTAGTATATCTGAGTATATCCCAGTATATCCCAGTATATCTCAGTATATCTCAGTATATCTCAGTATATCCTAGTATATCTCAGTATATCCCAGTATATCCCAGTCTATCCCAGTATATCCCAGGATATCCCAGAATATCCCAACCTATTTTAATCCCTCTTCTCTTTCTCTCCAACCATCCCTCTCTCCTTCCTCTCTTGTTCTATATCCTCCTTCTCTTCCTCCTCCACTCCTCTGTATTTCTGAGATGGACAGAACGTTCTCACTAACAAAGTTCTTTCCTACTATCATTATAAGACTGCGTTTGTGCCAGTCATTTGATCGGTTTGTCTTGTCCAGGGAGAGAGAGAGAGAGAGAGAGAGAGAGAAAGAGATAGAGAGAGAAAGAGAGAGAGAGAGAGAGAGAGAGAGAGAGAGAGAGAGAGAGAGAGAGAGAGAGAAAAGAGCGAGAAGAGAGAGAGAGAGAGAGAGAGAGAGAGAAAAAAAGAGAGAGAGAGAGAGAGAGGGAGAGAGAGAGAGAGAGAGAGAGAGTGAGAGAGAGAGAGAGAGCGAGAGAGAGAGTGGGTGTCACTCGTTTAATCTGTCTCCCTCTCTTCAATGGGTGATCACTCACGGCTGATCTGCATGTGTATGTTCTTTTATTGCCAAGGCCCAAAGGTTGCACTCACACACACACACACACACACACACACACACACACACACACACACACACACACACACACACACACACACACACACACACACACACACACACACACACACACACACACACACACACACACACACACACCAGAGCCTAAAAGTTGTTGAGAAGAGGACAACAATTATAGCGTGAGACTGACTGGCAGATGGCTGTCACCAGGGGCGATAGCATTCATAGCGATAGCAACCACGACGACAGCAACCACGGCGACAGAGGCGTGGGATGATTCTAGAACACTCAGAGCCAAAGGCCTGAACTACACCACAGAAAATCAAAGAAGAACAAATGTTATGCTACGGGAAGCAGATTGGTCCACAGTAACAAATCCATTACACACCTGCTTACAAACCATATGGTAAGAGGGAATACCTAGTCAGTTGTCCAACTGAATGTATTCAACTGAAATGTGTCTTTTGCATTTAACCCAACCTTTCTGAATCAGAGAGGTGCGGGGGGTGGGGAGGGCTGCCTTAAATGACATCCACGTCTTCGGCGCCCAGGGAACAGTGGGATAACTGCTTTGCTCAGGGGTAGAACGACGGATTATTACCTTGTCAGCTCAGAGATTCAATCCAGCAAACCTTCCGGGTTTACTGGCTCAACGCTCTAACCACTAGGCTACCTGCCGCCCTGGCATGCTATAAAACCCACGGGCTCTTACTGAAAAAACACTCATATATATAAAAACTTTGTTTCATAGATGCACTCAACCACACCAGCCAGTCATCATACTAGAAACTTCAAAACACACAGAAATTGCACAGACATACAGTGCATTTGGAAAGTATTCAGACCCCTTGACTCTTTACATATTTTGTTACTTCATAGCCTTATTTTAAAAAAATTAAAATAAATGTTTTTCTTTATCAATCTACACACACTACCCCATAATGACAAAGCGAAAACAGATATTTAGACATTTTGCAAATTAATGTAAAATGAAAAACAGAAATACCTTATTTACATAAGTATTCAGACTCTTTGCTATGAGACTCGAAATTGAGCTCAGGTGCATCCTGTTTCCATTGATCATCCTTGAGATGTGTCTACAACTTGATTAGAGTCCACCTGTGGTAAATTCAATTGATTAGACATTATTTGGAAAGGCACATACCTGTCTATATAAGGTCCCACAGTTGACATGAGGTCAAAGGAATCGCCTGTAGAGCTCCAAGGCAGGATTGTGTTGAGGCACAGACCTGGGGAAGGGTTCATTTCTGCAGCATTGAAGGTCCCCAAGAACACATTGGCCTCCATCAGTCTTAAATGGAAGAAGTTTGGAACCACCAAGGCTCTTCCTAGAGCTGGCCACCCGGCCAAACTGAGCAATCTGGGGAGAAGGGCCTTGGTCAGGGAGGTGACCAAGAACCCGATGGTCACTCTGACAGAGCTCCAGAGTTCCTCTGTGGAGATGGGAGAACCTTACAGAAGGAAAACTATCTCTGCAGCACTCCACCAATCAGGCCTTTACGGTAGAGTGGCCAGACGAAAGCCACTCCTCAGTAAAAGGCACATGACAGCTGGCTTGGATTTTGCCAAAAGGCACCTAAAGGACTCTCAGACCATGAGAAACAAGATTCTCTGGTCTGATGAGACCAAGATTGAACTCTTTGGCCTGAATGCCAAGCGTCACGTCTGGAGGAAACCTGGCCCCATCCCTACAGTGAAGCATGGTGATGGCAGCATCATGCTGTGGGGATGTTTTTCAGCGGCAGGGACTGGGAGACTAGTCAGGATCAAGGGAAAGATGAACGGAGCAAAGTACAGAGAGATCCCTTGATGAAAACCTGCTCCAGAGCGCTCAGGACTGTCATAGGCGTCGTAAGGATTGGACCAAGGCGCAGCGGGTAAAGTGCTCATCTTCTTAATTTATTATAAATAACACTTAAACAAAATAAACAAACGACGAAACAGTCCCATAAGGTGCGCAGACTATACAGGAAATAAACAAACCTCAACTAAATATGGCCTCCAATTAGAGACAACGACAACCCAACATAGAAATAGGAAACTAGATTTAAACATAGAAATAGAAAACATAGAACCTAAACCAAAAACACCAAAACACAGAAAACAAACACCCCCTGCCACGCCCTGACCAAACTACAATGACAAATAACCCCTTTTACAGGTCAGGACGTGACAAGGACCTCAGACTGGGGCGAAGGTTCACCTTCCAATAGGATAACGACCCTCAGGACACACCCAAGACAACGCAGGAGTGGCTTCAGCACAAGTCTCTGAATTTCCTTGAGTGGCCCAGCCAGAGCCCGGACTTGAACCCGATCGAACATCTCTGGAGAGACCTGAAAATAGCTGTGCAGCGATGCTCCCCATCCAACCTCACAGAGCTTGCGAGGATCTGCAGAGAAGAATGGGAGAAACTCCCCAAATACAGGTGTACCAAGATTGTAGCTTCATACCCAAGAGGCTGTAATCGCTGCCAAATGTGCTTCAACAAAGTACTGAGTAAAGGGTCTGAATACTAATGTAAATGTGATATTTCAGTTTTGCTTTGTCATTATCGGGTATTGTGTGTAGATCGATGAGGGGGAAAAAAATATTTAATCCATTTAAGAATAAGGCTGTAGCGTAACAACATGTGGAAAAAGTCAAGGGGTCTGAACACATTCCGAATGCCCTATACACACACACACACACACACACACACACACACACACACACACACACACACACACACACACACACACACACACATACGAGCTATTGAGACTGAAAGTGTCACCTCAGCTGATTTCGTTGAAGGTGAAGAGAAATTGCTACAGTGGTGAAATGATTAATTCTCCTGAGTTAATGAAAAAAAGCTTCTGCACATCATAAAGAATTTGTGTCTGTGTGTGTGTGTGTGTGTGTGTGTGTGTGTCTATGTGTGCGCCAGCGAGCGAGTGTGTTTAAATATAGACCTATTGAATTCCATCTAGAGGGACTTAAGATTAACACTGTCTGTTTATCGTATAATAATACAATAATAACACCTTTTACAGTTTTTTCCAACTGCTTACACACAAAATCTTTTCATGTCACACGATTTTTGAAACCTCTCACTCAAAGTGGAAAACTACACACCAAATATCCAAAACCATAAGCTATTTCTCAGCCTTTGACTCAGTTGTCAATTACATAAAACACTTTTTTCAAAACACTACACACAATTCTCTACCTAAAAACACAAAAATCTAACAGGAAGTGACTTGCTTTCCTTTTCCAAACACAACCAATCAAAATGCTACACTTATTCACCAGGTCACACACACAATAGGACAGAGGGCAATTACCAATGTCCCTGGACAGCGTGGGGGGTAATATAACTATGTGTGCTGCCATCACTCAAAACGGGGTCCTCCATCACAATGCCACACTGGGTCCGTACAACACCGGCTATACAGTATGCTCACTTTTCTGGATGCAATTTACACAATGCTTGTCCCTGATCCAGATCAGGAGCCTGCTAGATTTGTGGTTTTATGGGACAATGTTAGTTTTCACCGGGCTGTTCTGGTCCAAAACTGGTTTGCCACCCATCCACAATTTGTAGTTTTGTACCTACCCCCATATTCACCTTCTCTAAATCCCATAGAGGAATTCTTCTCAGCCTGGCGCTGGAAAGTGTATGATCGCCAACCCTATGCCCGCATGCCGCTTCTCCAGGCAATGGAGGATGCATGTGGGGACATAGAGGTTGCCTCTGTCCAAGGTTGGATACGCCATGCTAGGAGATACTTCCATTGCTGTTTGGCAAGAGAAAACGTCTCTTGTGATGTGGACGAAGTATTGTGGCCAGACCCAGCCCGGAGAAGAGATGAAGCGTAGTTTAGCACTGGTGACTGCCCCCCCGGGACCCCACACACACAATTGTGTTCTTTACTTTATTCTAAAGAATATACTTTTGGTTTACATATGTTTATGGTTTTGTTGTATGCTACTGTATACAACAGTAATGTTTGGCCTAATAAATATTTTCTGTTTCTACATTGCATTGGTGTTTACAGTGTACTTGTTACCCCTCTCAGCAGATTACTTTCACTGTAGAACATTGTATTGGAATATAGATATAAGCCTATGAAAGACCAAAGAGCTTTAGATTTAGAACAGTGTTTACATGGTATATCCAAACATGTACTATTACGAAAGCAGTGTTTGCCATTTGATGCAAATGCTTCATTCTGACATGTGTTTAATGGCATTTTGAATGCAGTGTTACATTTTGAAGGAGATGTGAGGCATTTTGCATTTTGTGTGTGCAGTTTTGGGAATTGTGTGTAGAGTTTTGAAAAAAGGAGAGACAGTTTTGAAAACGTGTGTAAGCAGTTGGAAAAAAACTGTATTAGTGCTTTTAATTACAGTGTTATCTCAAAGCAAAAAGAATGATAAAATACAGTAAATAAAATACAGTAAATAAAATACAATAAACAAAATACAGTAAATCAAATACAGTAAATATAATACTGGAAAACTTTGTGGAGCTGATTTGAAGACAGCTGGTTTGCAACCACTTTATCTAATACTTTTGATTGGAAGGGGAGGTTGGAGAATGGGCCTGTTTGTTGGATAGGATGTATTGGTCAAGGTTGGGCTTCTTCAGTAAGTGGGTAACTGCAGCTGTGTTGAAGAGTGATGGTACCTCCCTGGTCAGCAGGGACTTGTTGATGAGGGTGGTGACAAACTGACGCAGGATAGATGAGCATGTTTCGAGTAGGGATGTAGGGACAGGGTCAAGGGAGCAAGTTGTGACTTTCATTTTAGAGATGATTGACTGTACAGCGGTGGATGGGACTTCTGTGGATGTTACTGAGGGGGAGGGGCAGTCTGGGTTGGGGGCTCAGGAGGTGGGGTGTAGGCAGAGGCCATGATGATTGTTTACATACACTCAATTAGTATTTGATAACATTGCCTTTAAATTGTTTAACTTGGGTCAAACGTTTCGGGTAGAATTCCACAAGCTTCCCACAATAAGTTGGGTGAATTTTGGCCCATTCCTCCTGACAGAGCTGGTGTAACTGAGTCAGGTTTGTAGGCAAGAAATGTGTGGAGTGGTTGAAAAATTAGTTTTAATGACTCCAACCTAAGTGTATGTAAACTTCTAATGCTTTACTATTTAATAATTTATTTTAATTTTGTCTGGCTTGCCATTACAAATAAAATGTCATATTTTTTTCTGATATAATTTAAAAAACAGGGCAAGGTGTAGGCAAAACCATAAGCAAACTGGGATATGACTAAAGAGTTAATCAGGGTAAACTGGGATATGACTAAAGAGTTAATCAGGGTAAACTGGGATATGACTAAAGAGTTAATCAGGGTAAACTGGGATATGACTAAACAGTTAATCAGGGTAAACTGGGATATGACTAAACAGTTAATCAGGGTAAACTGGGATATGACTAAAGAGTTAATCAGGGTAAACTGGGATATGACTAAAGAGTTAATCAGGGTAAACTGGGATATAACTAAAGAGTTAATCAGGGTAAACTGGGATATGACTAAAGAGTTAATCAGGGTAAACTGGGATATGACTAAAGAGTTAATCAGGGTAAACTGGGATATGACTAAAGAGTTAATCAGGGTAAACTGTGATATGACTAAAGAGTTAATCAGGGTAAACTGGGATATGACTAAAGAGTTAATCAGGGTAAACTGGGATATGACTAAACAGTTAATCAGGGTAAACTGGGATATGACTAAAGAGTTAATCAGGGTAAACTGTGATATGACTAAAGAGTTAATCAGGGTAAACTGGGATATGACTAAAGAGTTAATCAGGGTAAACTGGGATATGACTAAAGAGTTAATCAGGGTAAACTGGGATATGACTAAACAGTTAATCAGGGTAAACTGGGATATGACTAAAGAGTTAATCAGGGTAAACTGGGATATGACTAAAGAGTTAATCAGGGTAAACTGGGATATGACTAAAGAGTTCATCAGGGTAAACTGGGATATGACTAAAGAGTTAATCAGGGTGAACTGGGATATGACTAAAGAGTTAATCAGGGTAAACTGGGATATGACTAAAGAGTAAATCAGGGTAAACTGGGATATGACTAAAGAGTTAATCAGGGTAAACTGGGATATGACTAAAGAGTTAATCAGGGTAAACTGTGATATGACTAAAGAGTTAATCAGGGTGGTTTTTCCACACATAAACAGGTATTTTCCTTTCCATGGTAGCAAGATCTTATCTATTGTTGCAAACTTTCTATAAAAATGTATTGGAGTGAGATCATTTCATTCTTTCGGGATATGTATACCGAGTATGTCCACATCCCCGTCAGTCCATTTTATTGGTAAACTACATGGTAATGTAAAAGTTATATTTTATAGTGATCCAATACGTAATATAGTACCTTATCATAATTTGGTTTTAATCCAGAGTGGATAGTAAACGTATCTAGATCCTCTATGAGGCTGTGGATTCTAATTGTGGATTTAAAAGAAAACATGAATCATCAGCGTACAATGACAGCTTAGTTTTTAAGCCCTGGATTTCTAATCCCTTAATATTGTTGTTGGATCTAATTTTAACAGCTAACATTTCGATGGCAATAATAAACAGATGTGCCGATAGTGGACAACCTTGTTTAACTCCTCTTGACAGTTTAATACTTTCTGAGAAGTAGCCATTATTTACTAATTTACACCTAGGGTTACTATACATAACGTTTACCCATTTTATAAAAGATTTTCCAAAATTGAAATGTTCCAGGCATTTATATATAAACTCCAGTCGTACTTTATCAAAGGCCTTCTCGGCTTGGATCTTCTCCACTTGGATTACTTGTACATCTGGTACTTGGACTTCATTTAAATGGAGCTCATTATTCATTATTGTAGACATTGATTAAAAATGATTAGTTATATAAAAGTCAATGTCGCAATACTTACCTTTTTAGTTGTCTGTGTGTGTGTGTGTGTGTGTGTGTGTGTGTGTGTGTGTGTGTGTGTGTGTGTGTGTGTTTCATCATACACACTGCTATACAAAGCTGCTATCTAGAACAAAAAAGGGTTCTCCAGCTGTCCCCATAGGAGAACCCTTTGTAGAACCATTTTGGGTTCTAGATAGCAAGGTTCTACATGGAACCCAAAAGGGTTCTACATGGAACCCAAAAGGGTTATACCTGCAGCCGAAAAGGGTTTTCCTATGGGGACAGCCGAAAAGGGTTTTCCTATGGGAACAGCCGAAAAGGGTTTTCCTATGGGGACAGCTGAAGAGGATTTTCCTATGGGGATAGCCGAAAAGGGTTTTCCTATGGGGACAGCCCAAGAACCCTTTGTGTAGACCAGAGTGTAGACCAGATATGAGCAACTTTCATGATATAGACAGTAGAAGGGGGACTGAGACAGTTGTCCCTCCCTGATAGTCTTCCCTGTGGCTCAGTTGGTAGAGCATGGTGTTTGCAACGCCAGGGTTGTGGGTTCGATTCCCACGGGGGGCCAGCACAAAAACAAAAATGAAATGTATGCATTTCACTACTGTAAGTCGCTCTGGATAAGAGCGTCTGCTAAATGACTAAAATGTACTGATACAGACAGGACAGACAGTTGTCCCTCCCTGATGTAGACAGTAGAGGGGGACAGAGACAGTTGTCCCTCCCTGATAGAGACAGTAGAGGGGGACAGAGACAGTTGTCCCTCCCTGATAGAGACAGTAGAAGAGGACTGAGACAGTTGTCCCTCCCTGATAGAGACAGTAGAGGGGGACAGAGACAGTTGTCCCTCCCTGATAGAGACAGTAGAAGAGGACTGAGACAGTTGTCCCTCCCTGATAGAGACAGTAGAAGGAGACTGAGACAGTTGTCCCTCCCTGATAGAGACAGTAGAGGGGGACAGAGACAGTTGTCCCTCCCTGATAGAGACAGTAGAGGGGGACAGAGACAGTTGTCCCTCCCTGATAGAGACAGTAGAAGAGGACAGAGACAGTTGTTCCTCCCTGATAGAGACAGTAGAAGAGGGCTGAGACAGTTGTCCCTCCCTGATAGAGACAGTAGAAGAGGACAGAGACAGTTGTCCCTCCCTGATAGAGACAGTAGAAGAGGACAGAGACAGTTGTCCCTCCCTGATAGAGACAGTAGAAGAGGACAGAGACAGTTGTCCCTCCCTGATAGAGACAGTAGAAGAGGACAGAGACAGTTGTCCCTCCCTGATAGAGACAGTAGAAGAGGACAGAGACAGTTGTCCCTCCCTGATAGAGACAGTAGAAGAGGACAGAGACAGTTGTCCCTCCCTGATAGAGACAGTAGAGGGGGACAGAGACAGTTGTCCCTCCCTGATAGAGACAGTTGTCCCTCCCTGATAGAGACAGTAGAGGGGGACAGAGACAGTTGTCCCTCCCTGATAGAGACAGTAGAGGGGGACAGAGACAGTTGTCCCTCCCTGATAGAGACAGTAGAAGAGGACAGAGACAGTTGTCCCTCCCTGATAGAGACAGTTGTCCCTCCCTGATAGAGACAGTAGAGGGGGACAGAGACAGTTGTCCCTCCCTGATAGAGACAGTAGAAGA
>NC_059459.1:81530136-81590136 GCF_905237065.1 Salmo salar
CCCTAGCTCCTAACCCTAACCCTAATTCTAATCCTAGCTCCTAACCCTAACCCTAATTCTAACCCTAGCTCCTAACCCTAACCCTAATTCTAACCCTAGCTCCTAACCCTAACCCTAACTCTAACCCTAGCTCCTAACCCTAACCCTAACTCTAACCCTAGCTCCTAACCCTAACCCTAACTCTAACCCTAGCTCCTAACCCTAACCCTAATTCTAACCCTAGCTCCTAACCCTAACCCTAACTCTAAACCTAGCTCCTAACCCTAACCCTAATTCTAACCCTAGCTCCTAACCCTAACCCTAATTCTAACCCTAGCTCCTAACCCCAACCCTAACTCTAACCCTAGCTCCTAACTCTAACCCTAACTCTAACCCTAGCTCCTAACCCTAACCCTAATTCTAACCCTAGCTCCTAACCCCAACCCTAACTCTAACCCTAGCTCCTAACTCTAACCCTAACTCTAACCCTAGCTCCTAACCCTAACCCTAACTCTAACCCTAGCTCCTAACCCCAACCCTAACTCTAACCCTAGCTCCTAACTCTAACCCTAATTCTAACCCTAGCTCCTAACCCTAACCCTAATTCTAACTCTAACACAAATTCTATCTGTAACCCTATACCCCCTAGAAATAGCATGTGACCTTGTGGGGACTAACAAAATGTCCCCGGTTGGTCACATTTTTGTTGGTTTACTATTCTGACGTCTGGTCCTCACAAGTATAGTTAAAGACGTCCAACACACACTATCAAATGTAGTGTATCTCTCTCCATCACACACATTTTTATAAGAGCCTTCACACTTACTTCCTGGCTTTAAATGTTCCTCTCTCTCTCTTTTCAAAAGAAACATTATCTCTCAAACAAACACACACACACACACACACACACACACACACACACACACACACACACACACACACACACACACACACACACACACACACTCTCTCACACACACAGACACACACACACAGACACACACACACACACACAACGCTAGCACACGCACTCTACACACAAGTACATTGTATTATTGTTGTATAGTGGTACTAAACATTTGTATTGTAGATATGTAGTGGTGTAAAAAATTATATTTGATGTACTGTTTTATCTTTTGTTTTATATGTAATGTAAGTGCCTTAATGTGTCTGGAAGAGTAGCTGCTGCCTTGGCAACAGCTAATGGGTTTGGTAATAAATTCAAAACCACTGACCTCTATTTTTTTATTTATTATTTAACTAACTTTTATTTATTTATTTAACGAGGCAAGTCAGTTAGAAACGAATTCTTAATTACAATGACGGCATACCCCAGCCAAACTCAGACGACGCTAGACCAATTGTGCGCCGCCCTATTGGACTGACAATCACGGCCGGTTGTGATACAGCCTGGAATCGAACCAGCCACTCGGCACACTGACCTCTACCTCTATCACACTGACCTCTACCTCTATCACACTGACCTCTATCACACTGACCTCTATCACACTGACCTCTATCACACTGACCTCTACCTCTACCACACTGACCTCTACCTATACCACACTGACCTCTATCACACTGACCTCTATCACACTGACCTCTATCCACACTGACCTCTACCACACTGACCTCTATCACACTGACCTCTATCACACTGACCTCTACCACACTGACTTCTACCACACTGACCTCTATCACACTGACCTCTACCACACTGACCTCTATCACACTGACCTCTATCACACTGACTTCTACCACACTGACCTCTATCACACCGACCTCTACCACACTGACCTCTATCACACTGACCTCTACCACACTGACCTCTATCACTATCACAGTGAACTAAGGGGCCCAAACCATGGAAAACAGCCCCAGACCATTATTCCTCCTCCACCAAACTTTACAGTTGGCACTATGCATTGGGGCAGGTAGCATTCTACTGACAGCTGCCAAACCCAGATTCGTCCATCGGACTGCCAGATGGTGAAGCGTGATTCATCACTCCAAAGAATGTGATTCTACTGCTCCAGAGTCCAATGGCTGTGAGCTTTACACCACTCCAGCCAACACTTGACATTGAGCATGGTGATCTTAGGCTTGTGTGCGGCTGCTCTGCCATGGAAACCCATTTCATGAAGCTCCCGACGAACAGTTCTTGTGCTGACGTTGCTTCCAGAGGCAGTTTGGAACTCAGTAGTGAGTGCTGCAACCCGAGGACAGATACTTTTTTTACATTCTACCCGATTCAGCACTCTGCGTTCTTTGTGGCCTACCACTTTGCGGTTGAGCCGTTGTTGCTCCTAGACATTTCCACTTCACAATAACAGCCACTTACAGTTGACCGGTTCAGCTCTAACAGGGAAGACATTTTACCAACTGACTTGTTGGAAAGGTGGCATCCTACGACGGTGTGATGACCCTCCCACTCCGTCTGCCGTATTCTTTCTCATTGCCGTTGTTTTCTTTATTAGGATGTCGGTGGGCGGAGCCGGGAGGGTCGTCAGTGAAATGGGTGTGTCCCGGGATAAACACACCTCTTCCCCATTCATTGAGGAGACTCTCTCCATGCAGACACACTGTCAGATTTTGGTTGTGGCATTTTTTTGTGTGGAAGTTTTGTTTGTTTGCGTTGGCACCTTTCAACAACCCCTCATTATCACATCTATGCACGCGACAACTCCCTTACACTGCTGATTACTGACTACACACACCATTGTTTATTGTATATAGGTTACTTCAGTTAATAAATATATTTTTGTTATTCCTTATCTCCACGTTGTCTCCCTCTTTGTTACGGGCATCGAGCCGGGTTCGTGACAAGTGCCATGTTGAATGTCACTGAGCTCTTCAGTAAGGCCATTCTACTGCCAATGGTTGCATGGTTGTGTGCTTGATTTTATACACCTGTAAGCAACGGGTGTGGCTGAAATATCCGAATCCACTCATGTGGAGGAGTGATTACATACTTTTGTATATATACAGTGTATACCACTATCCCTATCACACTCATAACTCTCCCTCTTGCTGACTCACCCAATTCACCCTGTCTACCAAATTTATTCACCATCTCAAGCACATGCATGCTGTCCTCATTCTCTCTCTCTCTCTCTCTCTCTCTCTGTCTCCCTCTTTGTCTCTGCTCTCTCTCTCACTGTGTCTGTCTGTCTCGCTGTCTCTCTCTGTCTCTCTCTGTCTCTCTATCTCTCTCTGTCTCTCTCTGTCTCTCTATCTCTCTCTGTCTCTCTCTGTCTCTCACACCAGTGAACTACATGTAGTGATTTTACAGCTTCGTGATAGTTGAACTAAATTTAAATCTTTATTTTCATTAGTCAGCTACATCGGTACATGGAGAGAAAAAAATGATATACTACTTGAACAATAACAAATAATAATAAACTACTTGAACAATAGCAAATAATAATAAACCACTTGATCTAAATAATACTTGAACAATAACAAATAATACTATACTACTTTAACAATGTACTACTTGAACAATAACAAATAATAATTAACTACTTTTTTTATCATCAAACCCATCTAATTCTCTCTTTAAACATATGTTTTATGTTTAACAGGCTAAACAACACATTCAGTTAACATCTGACTCCAGAGCGATCCGTTCTTGCTGTTAACATCTGACTCCCGAGGGATCTATTCTTGCTGTTAACATCTGACTCCCAAGGGATCTATTCTTGCTGTTACCATCTGACTCCAGAGGGATCTATTCTTGCTGTTAACATCTGACTCCCGAGGGATCTGCCCTTGCTGTTAACATCTGACTCCCGAGGGATCTGCCCTTGCTGTTAACATCTGACTCCCGAGGGATCTGTTCTTGCTGTTAACATCTGACTCCCGAGGGATCTATACTTGCTGTTAACATCCGACTCCCGAGGGATCTGTTCTTGCTGTTAACATCTGACTCCAGATGGATCTATTCTTGCTGTTATATCTCCACATACGTCTTCCATAGCTTGGAGAAGAGGTATACGGGTTTGTGGATTTCGGTCATACACTTTCCATCTCCAGGCAGAAAAAAAGATTCCTCAATAGGATGTAGGAATGGAGAATATGGAGGGAGATCAACAACTAAAGAGCGTGGCTGGGGCAGTGAACCAGTTACGAACCAGAGCAGCCCTGTGGAAACTTACCTTGTCCCAAATGACAACGTACCTGAGCTGCTCTGGGCCATCTACCTGATCTGGTGGAATGAGTGTGTTGTGTAGGGTGTCCAGGAATGTGATCAGATGGGCGGTGTTGTAGGGGCCAAGGGTAGCATGGTGATGGATGACGCCGTGGTGGCTAATCGCTGCACACATTGTGATGTTCCCTCCGCGCTGGCCAGGGACTTGAACAATGGAAACGCTGGCCGATGATATTCCTTCCCCTCTTTTGTCTTTTTGTGAGGTTGAATCCAACCTCATCAATGAAGATGAACTGAAACCCCACCTCTTCAAGGAATACCTGGGATAGGATAAAGTAATCCTTCTAACCCCCCTTAAAAGATTTAGATGCACTATTGTAAAGTGTTTTCCACTGATATTATAGGTGAATGCACCATTTGTAAGTCGCTCTGGATAAGCCTCAACTGGTGCTCCACTACAGCCACCTCTAGCTCAAGGACTCTCTGAAACACACATGACGATATCAGAAATAGACATGGAGTGGTCACTATTGTGAAGCACAATCATTATGATTACAATACTGAAATATGTATAATTTATACAGTGTTGAGAGTATGCATCAATTGTGGGATTGTATAGGACTCACTTGTACATAGTTATATCGCAATTCTTTGACTCTTTCTGAATTGCGTTCAAATGGCACCCTGTAGACCTGCTTCATCCTGAGATTATTTCTGCGCAAGACACGGTCCAGTGTTGATAAGCTTACCCTATCAATATTTTGAAATATCTCATTGTTTTCTATTATTTTTCTTTTGTATTTGCTGTAATGTTATGGCATTATTTTCTAGGACCATGTTCATGATTTCAGTTTCCTGTTCAGGACAGGAACACGTTCTCGACCACCTTGTGTTGGTAATCTTTCAGTTCTGCCAAACAAATAGTAAAATACTCTAAATACAAAGTAGGAATACATTTCCCAAATACTTGAAACATACTTTATTTGTACAGTCCTACAGAAGAGTCCACATGCAATACTGTACTACTGTACTCATTGAGTACAGTATTGATATGCAGTACTGCACTTTTCAAGTGAGAGTAGATTTCTTACCTATTCTCATTTCGGAATGCCCGGAAGGTGGATGCTACAGTGTACCTGCCCAAATTTGGCTGTACTCTTTGCCCAGCCTCCCTCATTGTTAGACCATGGTTGACCACATGATCAACCAAAGTGGCTCGGATCTCATCAGAGATTACGGTCCTTGTCCTCGTCCTCGTCCTTGGCCTTCCTCGTCCTCCTCCTCTTACTCTCACTCCTCTGGCTCTGCCTCTGTTTCCAATGTTGGCATCCATTGCTCCAAAACAGAAGAGCTCACCTGTTGCCCTTTTATGCTAAAGCTCTGATTGCTAATTGTACGGGTGTTTGCCCATGTGATGAGTCAGTGTGCATATTTGAACGGCAGTGTGTTCATTGTGAAAACAAGAGATTTTCTGCATGAAAATTGTGCCAAATGCAAAGAATTGTGTGTAGTGTTTTGAAAAAAAGTGTGTTTTTAGAACTGCAATTTGAGTGTAAAGCAGGAATTGTGCTTGTAGTTTAGCAGAATTGGTTCAGGGGGTTGATGCATGAGTTACATGTTGTGGTCATTCTGTCTCAAGTACCAGTATTTGTGTGTAAACAATTGAGAAAAACTGTAACATCTGACTCCCGAGGGATCTATTCTTGCTGTTAACATCTGACTCCAGAGGGATCTCTTCTTGCTGTTAACATCTGACTCACGAGGGATCTCTTCTTGCTGTTAACATCTGACTCACGAGGGATCTGTACTTGCTGTTAACATCTGACTCCCGAGGGATCTGTGCTTGCTGTTAACATCTGACTCCCGAGGGATCTTTCTTGCTGTTAACATCGGACTCCAGAGGGATCTATTCTTGCTGTTAACATCTGACTCCAGAGTGATCTGTTCTTGTAATTTGAAGTCTATGACATTTCAGATTTAGATATGATAATTACAGGGGTTTTTTTTTACAATCGCTAGGACCCATTTCTCAATACTTAGGTCACTTTTTCATAACTCTTCACACAGTGAACACAACAGCAGTCTATGTGGGCTACACTGTGAATCATTTGTCATTGCTTTGGAACAAAATGCCTACATCTTTCAAATGTCATGTCAAATGTCAATGTCAAAACTGTTCAACTTAAGTTCAAAACCTAAAATAACACAACATTGAACACACAGCAGTTTGCTACATTTCTACAGTAATACCGCATTGAAATATATTCCAAATGTTAAACTATCAAAACAATTCGACCAATCACAGCTGATTCCCATTGTAGCTGAACACCTACCCAGGTGTTAGTCTTTCAATCACATTACCATCGATACAAAAAGGGGACATCTTAGGAATAATGCTGTACTGTAATGTAAACATGGGCTTCAGGCAGAGATAGAGAAGTGGCTGACAGAGGAAGAAGAGTGGCTGGGAGAGGGAGAGGAAGAGGAGTACGTACGCGTGGTGGAAGAAGACTGAGAGGAAGATCATGAGCTGTGGTCTCAGATGAGATTACGACTACTATAATTGATCATGTAATAAATCATGGTCTATCAATGAGAGAGACTGGTCTGAGAGTGTAGTCAAAATCTGCAACGCTCAACAGTGGCATCTATTGTGAGACATTTCCAGCAAAACAACAGGTAAGATATGCATTCTGCGAAGGCATCTGACTGAACTGCACATTACAGAAGTAAATTGAGCAAAGCCTCCAAACCCACTTGTGTGTAATTGTTTTTGTATTTCTGCTTAGAACCCAACGGTTACCTCCAGCAGGCGGGAGAGGTAGGATTTTCACTGCTGTGCAGAAAACTGTAATCGTTGATATGGTCATCAGAAACAATGGCATAAAACTCACAGAGATTCGGGAAGAGTGTTGGCAGACAACATTACATTTGGAAATATTCACAATTGTCACGCTCTGACCATAGAGAGCCCTTGGTTCTCTATTGTGCTATTCCTGAGCTAGCCAGCTGAAGTGTCTCCTGGGCTACAACTCACCTATCCTGACCCGTTTTACTGCCGATGCGGAGCCCCATCGGGTCTTCACGACTGGACCACCGACGTTATCTGCCCGAGGGAGTTATCCAACTGGCCCCTCCGTCGCGACGTAACCTGATCGCC
Source organism: Salmo salar (assembly GCF_905237065.1). Classification (NCBI taxonomy): domain Eukaryota; kingdom Metazoa; phylum Chordata; class Actinopteri; order Salmoniformes; family Salmonidae; genus Salmo; species Salmo salar. The sequence continues at coordinate 81,537,426 of NC_059459.1, forward strand.
CATCTGCAGCCCGCTAATCGTTAGCTGTCTTTTCGGCTGCGATCTGAATAGGTCTATCGGACACTTTTCTTGGGCCACTATAACTAACTATTCTGCCAACTTGGACTGGTCCCCCCTTCCACACGGAACCCCACTAACCCACAGACGGAAACGCACGAGGTGGCTAAAAACAGACCTCCCTCCCATCTTCCACCAGCTTGCTACCTATGGCCCGGCTAGCTGTCTGAATCTCACTGGACCCTTTGATCACTCGGCTAAGCATGCCTCTCCTTAATGTCAATATGCCTTCTCCATTGCTGTTCTGGTTAGTGTTTATTGGCTTATTTCACTGTAGAGCCTCCAGCCCTGCTCATTATACCTTATCCAACCTCTCAGTTCCTCCACCCACACATGCTATGACATCTTCTGGTTTCAATGATGTTTCTAGAGACAATATCTCTCTCATAATCACTAAATGCCTAGGTTTACCTCCTCTGTACTCACATCCCACCATACCTTTGTCTGTACATTATACCTTGAAGCTATTTTATCGCCCCCAGAAACCTGCTCCTTTTTCTCTCTATTCTGGACGTCACAGACGACCAATTCTTATAGCTTTTAGCCGTACCCTCATACTTATTCTTCTCTGCTCCTCTGGGGATGTAGAGGTGAATCCAGGCCCTGCAGTGCCTGGCTCCACTCCTACTCCCCAGGCGCTCTCTTTGATGACTTCTGTAACCGTAATAACCTTGGTTTCATGCATGTTAACATTAGAAGCCTCCTCCCTAAGTTTGTTTTATTCACTGCTTTAGCACACTCTGCCAACCCGGATGTCCTAGCTGTGTCTGAATCTTGGCTTAGGAAGTCCACCAAAAACTCTGAAATCTTCATCCCTAACTACAACGTTTTCAGACAAGATAGAACGACCAAAGGGGGCGGTGTTGCAATCTACTGCAGAGATAGCCTGCAGAGTTCTGTCCTGCTATCCAGGTCTGTACCCAAACAATTTGAACTTCTACTTTTAAAAATCCACCTCTCCAAAAACAAGTCTCTCACCGTTGCCGCCTGCTATAGACCCCCCTCGGCCCCTAGTTGTGCTCTGGACACCATATGTGAACTGATTGCCCCCATCTATCTTCAGAGCTCGTGCTACTAGGTGACCTAAACTGGGACATGCTTAACACCCCAGCCATCCTACAATCCAAGCTTGATGCCCTCAATCTCACACAAATTATTAATGAACCCACCAGGTACAACCCCAAAGCCGCAAACACTGGCACCCTCATAGATATCATCCTAACCAACTTGCCCTCTAAATACACCTCTGCTGTTTTCAACCAAGATCTCAGCGATCACTGCCTCATTGCCTGCATCCGTAATGGGTCAGCGGTCAAACGACCTCCACTCATCACTGTCAAACGCTCCCTGAAACATTTCAACGAGCAAGCCTTTCTAATCGACCTGGCCCTGGTATCCTGGAAGGATATTGACCTCATCCCGTCAGTAGAGGATGCCTGGTTATTTTTTTTAAATGCCTTCCTCTCCATCTTAAATAAGCATGCCCCTTTCAAGAAATTTAGAACCAGGAACAGATATAGCCCTTGGTTCTCCCCAGACCTGACTGCCCTTAACCAACACAAAAATATCCTGTGGCGTTCTGCATTAGCATCGAACTGCCCCCGCGATATGCAACTTTTTAGGGAAGTTAGAAACCAATACACACAGGCAGTTAGAAACGCCAAGGCTAGCTTTTTCAAACAGAAATTCGCATTGTAAAGTCCATGGAGAATAAGAACACCTCCTCCCAACTGCCCACTGCACTGAGGATAGGAAACTCTGTCACCACCGATAAGCCCACTATAATTGAGAATTTCAATAAGCATTTTTCTACGGCTGGCCATGCTTTCCACCTAACTACCCCTACTGCATTCAACAGCACTGCACCCCCCACAGTTACTCGCCCAAGCCTCCCCCATTTCTCCTTCTCCCAAATCCATTCAGCTGATGTTCTGAAAGAGCTGCAAAATCTGGACCCCTACAAATCAGCTGGGCTTGACAATCTGGACCCTTTCTTTCTAAAATGATCTGCCGAAATTATTGCAACCCCTATTACTAGCCTGTTCAACCTCTCTTTCGTGTCGTCTGAGATTCCCATAGATTGGAAAGCAGCTGCTGTCATCCCCCCCTCTTCAAAGGAGGTGACACTCTTGACCCAAATTGCTACAGACCTATATCCATCCTACCCTGCCTTTCTAAGGTCTTCGAAAGCCAAGTCAACAAACAGATTACCGACCATTTCGAATCCCACCGCACCCTCTCCGCTATGCAATCTGGTTTCAGAGCTGGTCATGGGTGCACCTCAGCCACGCTCAAGGTCCTAAACGACATCGTAACCGCCATCGATAAGAAACAATACTGTGCTGCCGTATTCATTGACCTGGCCAAAGCTTTTGACTCTGTTAATCACCACATCCTCATCGGCAGACTCAGTAGCCTTGGTTTCTCAAACGATTGCGTTGCCTGGTTCACCAACTACTTCTCTGACAGAGTTCAGTGTGTCAAATCGGAGGGCCTACTGTCTGGACCTCTGGCAGTCTCTATGGGGGTACCACAGGGTTCAATTCTTGGGCCAACTCTTTTCTCTGTATACATAAATGATGTCGCTCTTGCTGCTGGTGAATCTCTGATCCACCTCTACGCAGACGACACCATTCTGTACACTTCTGGCCCTTCTTTGGACACTGTGTTAACCTGTTAGGGCTAGGGGGCAGCATTTGCACGTCTGGATAAAAAAAATGTACCCGATTTAATCTGGTTACTAATCCTACCCAGTAACTAGAATATGCATATACTTATTATATATGGATAGAAAACACTCTAAAGTTTCTAAAACTGTTTGAATGGTGTCTGTGAGTATAACAGAACTCATTTGGCAGGCAAAACCCTGAGACATTTTCTGACAGGAAGTGGATACCTGATGTGTTGTATTGACTTTAAACCTATCCCATTGAAAAACACAGGGGCTGAGGAATATTTTGGCACTTCCTATTGCTTCCACTAGATGTCACCAGCCTTTACAAAGTGTTTTGAGTCTTCTGGAGGGAGATCTGACCGAACAAGAGCCATGGAACGATGATGTCCCATTAGACACCTGGCGCGCGAGTTCATGTTGGGTACCCTCGTTCCAATACGTTATAAAAGAGTATGCATTCGTCCACCTTGAATATTATTCATGTTCTGGTTAAAAAAGGCCCTAATGATTTATGCTATACAACGTTTGACATGTTTGAACGAACGGAAATATTTTTTTCCCCTCGTTCATGACGAGAAGTCCGGCTGGCTTAGATCATGTGCTAACAAGACGGAGATTTTTGGACATAAATGATGAGCTTTTTTGAACAAAACTACATTCGTTATGGACCTGTGATACCTGGAAGTGACATCTGATGAAGAGAATCAAAGGTAATGGATTATTTACATAGTATTTTCGATTTTAGATCTCCCCAACATGACGTCTAGTCTGTATCGCAACGCGTATTTTTCTGGGCGCAGTGCTCAGATTATTGCAAAGTGTGATTTCCCAGTAAGGTTATTTTTAAATCTGGCAAGTTGATTGCGTTCAAGAGATGTAAATCTATAATTCTTTAAATGACAATATAATATTTTACCAATGTTTTCTAATTTTAATTATTTAATTTGTGACGCTGACTTGACTGCCGGTTATTGGAGGGAAACGATTTCCTCAACATCAATGCCATAGTAAAACACTGTTTTTGGATATAAATATGAACTTGATAGAACTAAAAATGCATGCATTGTCTAACATAATGTCCTAGGAGTGTCATCTGATGGAGATTGTAAAAGGTTAGTGCATCATTTTAGCTGGTTTTATGGTTTTGGTGACCCTGTCTTTGACTTGACAAAACATTACACACAACTCTTGTAAATGTACTGTCCTAACATACTCTAAATTTATGCTTTCGCCGTAAAACCTTTTTGAAATCGTAAAACGTGGTTAGATTAAGGAGATGTTTATCTTTCAAATGGTGTAAAATAGTTGTATTTTTGAAAAATTTTAATTTTGACATTTATTTGGATTCAAATTTGCCGCTCTTGAAATGCACCTGCTGTTGATGGAGTGCACCACGGGTGGCACGCTAGCGTCCCACCTAGCCCATAGAGGTTAACAACCCTCCAGACGAGCTTCAATGCCATTCAACTCTCCAACTGCTCCTAAACACAAGTAAAACTAAATGCATGCTCTTCAACCGATCGCTGCCTGCACCTGCCCGCCTGTCCAGCATCACTTCTCTGGACGGTTCTAACTTAGAATTTGTGGACAACTACAAATACCTAGGTGTCTGGTTAGACTGTAAACTCTCCTTCCAGACTCACATCAAACATCAATCATCTCCAATCCAAAGTGAAATCTCGAATTGGCTTCCTATTTCGCAACAAAGCATCCTTCACTCATGCTGCCAAACATACCCTCGTAAAACTGACCATCCTACCAATCCTCGACTTCGGCGATGTCATTTACAAAATAGCTTCCAATACCCTACTCAACAAGCTGGATGCAGTCTATCACAGTGCCATCCGTTTTGTCACCAAAGCCCCATATACTACCCACCACTGCGACCTGTACGCTCTCGTTGGCTGGCCTTCGCTTCATAATCGTCGCCAAACACATTGGCTCCAGGTCATCTACAAGACCCTGCTAGGTAAAGTCCCCCCTTATCTCCGCTCACTGGTCACCATAGCAGCACCCACCTGTAGCACGCGCTCCAGCAGGTATATCTCTCTGGTCACCCCTAAAGCCAACTCCTCCTTTGGTCGTCTCTCCTTCCAGTTCTCTGCTGCCAATGACTGGAACGAACTACAAAAATCTCTGAAACTGGAAACACTTATCTCCCTCACTAGCTTTAAGCACCAGCTGTCAGAGCAGCTCACAGATCACTGCACCTGTACATAGCCCATCTATAATTTAGCCCAAACTACTACCTCTTCCCCTACTGTATTTATTTATTTTATTTATTTTGCTCCTTTGCACCATATTATTTATATTTTATCTCTGAACTTTCTTCAAACTACAAATCTACCATTCCAGTGTTTTTCTTGCTATACTTTATTTACTTTGCCACCATGGCATTTTTTTGCCTTTACCTCCCTTATCTCACATCATTTGCTCACATTGTATATAGTCTTATTTTTTTTCTACTGCATCATTGATTGTATGTTGTTTTACTCCATGTGTAACTCTGTGTTTTTGTATGTTGTCGAACTGCTTTGCTTTATCTTGGCCAGGTCGCAATTGTAAATGAGAACTTGTTCTCAACTTGCCTACCTGGTTAAATAAAGGTGAAATAAAATAAATAAAAATAAATAAACACATAAGGAGCATGTTTTTCCTTTGGGTTTTGTGGGTAATTGTTTCTGTTAGTGTTTGCACCTGACAGGACTGTTTGGCTGTTCGGTTTTCTTGTTTTGTTTGTATGTTGTGTTCTTTCTTTATTAAATATTCAATGATGAACACTAACTCTGCTGCACCTTGGTCCCCTCTTCCAGACAGCCGTTACAGTCAGGGCGTGACTAGGGGGTGTTCTAGTTTAATATTTCTGTGTTGGTGTTTTGTATGGTTCCCAATTAGAGGCAGCTGGTAATCGCTGCCTCTAATTGGGGATCATATTTAGGAAAACCCTTTCTCCCACCTGCTTTGTGGGATATTATTTTGTTAAGTGCTGATGTGCGCTCTGTTATTCACGTTCTTGGTTTGTTCATTGTATTTTGGTAGTTTCACTTTGTATTAAACATGTGGAACTCAACTCACGCTGCGCCTTGGTCCGTCCTTCATGAAGATCGTGACAGAATACCCCACCACTACAGGACCAAGCAGCGTGCCATGGAGGTAAAGGAGTTTTGGACCTGGGAAGAAATAATGGGAGGACACGAGACCCTTCCTTGGCGGGAGTCGCCAAAGAGCATAGGGGGACAGCGACGACGCTAGGGACCACGGCCACAGAAACCCCAATCATTCTTTTGGGGGGGGGGGCACATGGAGCTGTCGGCTGAGGAGCGGGGTGTGCCAGAGACCGAATGGCAGACGGTGGAGGAGTTCTATGAGGGATACCAGAGAGAGGTAGAGGCGAGGAGTAGGCTGCAGCGCAGGCGTGCTGAAGAGCGTGTCATCAGTCCGGTACGTCCTGTGCCAGCTCCCCGCACTCGCCCTGAGGAGCATGTCATCAGTCCGGTACCACCTGTGCCCAGTCACGGCTCCACCAGCCGGACTCGCCCTGCCTCCAGGACGCATGTATCACTCCAAGGCCGGAGCCTTCCTCTGCGCCGGTGCCCAGTCCAGGCACGGCGTCCAGTACCACTCCAAGGCCGGAGCCTTCCTCTGCGCCGGTGCCCAGTCCAGGCACGGCATCCAGTATCACTCCAAGGCCGGAGCCTTCCTCTGCGCTGATGCCCAGTCCAGGCACGGCGTTCAGACCAGGCGCCATGGCCGGATCCGGGGTCTGGGCGGGGGCTACGACCTGCACTGGAGCCGCCACCGACACTAGTCACCCCTCACCCTCCCCATTTGGTTTCAGGTTTTGCGGCCGGAGTCCGCACCTTTGGGGGAACCAAGGGCTCTCTATGGTGTAGTAGGTCAGGGCGTGACTAGGGGGTGTTCTAGTTTAATATTTCTGTGTTGGTGTTTTGTATGGTTCCCAATTAGAGGCAGCTGGTAATCGCTGCCTCTAATTGGGGATCATATTTAGGAAAGCCCTTTCTCCCACCTGCTTTGTGGGATATTGTTTTGTTGAGTGCTGATGTGCACTCTGTTATTCACGTTCGTGGTTTGTTCATTGTATTTTGGTAGTTTCACTTTGTATTAAACATGTGGAACTCAACTCACGCTGCGCCTTGGTCCGTCCTTTATGAAGAGCGTGACAACAATGTAAGCATAACAACTATTTCTAGAGTCCTGAAACAACATCAGGACGAAGCAGTTGTACACTGTCCCCTTTGAGAGGAACTCTGAACGAGTCAAGCAACTCAGGAACCAGTACGTCCAGGTAAGATGACTATAAAATATAGAACTGGTTTTGAACTAAACCAAACAGGGCAGAGACACAGAACGGCATGTTTTTAGGTATAATGTAAACTACCGTAATAGCCTAACTCTTATGTTGCCTTGTGAATTTATTTTAGAGAGTCACCGATCCTCGACTTTGGCGATGTCATCTGCAAAATAGCTTCCAATATTCTACTCAGCAAACTGTATGCAGTCTATCACAGTGCCATCCGTTTTGTTACCAAAGCCCATTATACCACCCACCACTGCGACCTCTATGCTCTAGTCGGCTGGCCCTTGCTACATATTCGTCGCCAGACCCACTGGCTCCAGGTCATCTATAAATCTATGCTAGGTAAAGCTCCGCCTTATCTCAGCTCACTGGTCACGATAACAACACCCACCTGTAGCACGCGCTCCAGCAGGTATATCTCACTGGTCATCCCCAAAGCCAACACCTCTGCTGCCAGTGACTGGAACGAATTGCAAAAATCGCTGAAGCTGGAGACTTATATTTCCCTCACTAACTTTAAACATCAGCTATCTGAGCAGCTAACCGATCGCTGCAGCTGTACATAGCCCATCTGTAAATAGCCACCCAATCTACCTACCTCATCCCCATATTGTTTTGCACACCAGTATCTCTACTTGCACATCATCATCTGCTCATTTATCACTCCAGTGTTAATCTGCTAAATTGTAATTACTTCGCTACTATGGCCTATTTATTGCCTTACCTTCTCACGCCATTTGCACACACTGTATATAGACTTTCCTTTTTTTCTATTGTATTATTGACTGTATGTTTTGTTTATTCCATGTGTAACTCTGTGTTGTTGTTTGTGTCGCACTGCTTTGCTTAATCTTGGCCAGGTCGCAGTTGTACAGGTTCTCAACAGGCCTTCCTGGTTAAATAAAGGTGAACTAAAATTAAAATGGAGATAGAAGCCAGGCAAACACCGCACATATTCATCTTTGAGGCTGGTTCCAACTTGGCCAAAACACAGCGGCAAGGAAAGGAATGTGATTGGGAAACGAGCCACAGTGGATGTCCCGGGCCAGAGGGGTGCCAACATCAAAATGTGTACAGCAATATCCTCTGATGGATTGCTGTTAGACAAACCGCTAATTGGGCCATTACAACACCGAGCATCTCATTTCATTCCTAGATGACCTCTATGGAAGGATTGTGCCAGGTGAGGAAAGGGTTGCAGTGAGGCCAAATCGGCCAACGTTTGTAATTGTATGGGACAGTGTGGCATTTTCACCAATCCCGTGCAGTCACAGAGCGGTATGCAGCCCATCCCAGGATGATGTCACTTTTCCCTCCCACCTTACTCTCCATTCATCAACCCCAAAGAGGAATTATTTTCCTCGTGGAGGTGGAAGGTTTATGACCACCATCCATATGATCAAATGTCCCTTCCTGGATGCAATGAATGCTGGATGCCTGGACATATCTGCAGAAGATTGCCAGGGATGGACCAGGCATGCTAAAATATTCTTTCCTAGGTGTATTGCCCAAGATGACATAAGATGTGATGTGGATGAGAACCTGTGGCCAAATGCAGAAGACAGGGTTGACGAGCATTGCTACTGTATCTGTATCGGTAGATGGTGTGTGTATATACAAATTCTTGTATTTTGGAATCACTCAATGCCAAATAATGATATAAAACATATTGAAGCATATTGCATCATGTCTGATTCATTCCTGTAACATATACTGCAGTGAATTCTAAACAGCAGAGAGGTGTCGTTCTTGTTTTGTAAAGACATTTTCTATCTCTCTCAAACACACTATACCTGTCCCTCTGACACCTGTCCCTCTGATACCTGTCCCTCTGATACCTGTCCCTCTGATACCTGTTCCTCTGAGACCTGTCCCTCTGATACCTGTCCCTCTGATACCTGTCCCTCTGATACCTGTCCCTCTGATACCTGTCCCTCTGACACCTGTCCCTCTGAGACCTGTCCCTCTGATACCTGTCCCTCTGATACCTGTCCCTCTGACACCTGTCCCTCTGATACCTGTCCTTCTGATACCTGTCCCTCTGATACCTCCCCTGATACCTGTCCCTCTGATACCTGTCCCTCTGATACCTGTTCCTCTGAGACCTGTCCCTCTGATACCTGTCCTTCTGATACCTGTCCCTCTGATACCTCCCCTGATACCTGTCCCTCTGACACCTGTCCCTCTGATACCTGTCCCTCTGATACCTGTCCTTCTGATACCTGTCCCTCTGATACCTCCCCTGATACCTGTCCCTCTGATACCTGTCCTTCTGATACCTGTCCCTCTGATACCTCCCCTGATACCTGTCCCTCTGATACCTGTCCCTCCGATACCTGTCCCTCTGATACCTGTCCCTCTGATACCTGTTCCTCTGATTCCTGTCCCTCTGATACCTGTCCCTCTGATACCTGTTCCTCTGATACCTGTCCCTCTGATACCTGTCCCTCTGATACCTGTCCCTCTGATACCTGTCCTTCTGATACCTGTCCCTCTGATACCTGTCCTTCTGATACCTGTCCCTCTGATACCTGTCCCTCTGACACCTGTCCCTCTGATACCTGTCCCTCTGATACCTGTCCTTCTGATACCTGTCCCTCTGATACCTGTTCCTCTGAGACCTGTCCCTCTGATACCTGTCCTTCTGACACCTGTCCCTCTGATACCTGTCCCTCTGATACCTGTCCTTCTGATACCTGTCCCTCTGATACCTCCACTGATACCTGTCCCTCTGATACCTCCACTGATACCTGTCCCTCTGATACCTGTCCTTCTGATACCTGTCCCTCTGATACCTGTCCCTCTGATACCTGTTCCTCTGAGACCTGTCCCTCTGATACCTGTCCCTCTGATACCTGTTCCTCTGAGACCTGTCCCTCTGATACCTGTCCCTCTGATACCTGTCCCTCTGATACCTGTTCCTCTGAGACCTGTCCCTCTGATACCTGTTCCTCTGAGACCTGTCCCTCTGATACCTGTCCTTCTGATACCTGTCCCTCTGATACCTCCACTGATACCTGTCCCTCTGATACCTGTCCTTCTGATACCTGTCCCTCTGATACCTCCCCTGATACCTGTCCCTCTGATACCTGTTCCTCTGATACCTGTCCCTCTGATACCTGTCCCTCTGATACCTGTCCCTCTGATGCCTGTCCCTCTGATACCTGTCCCTCTGATACCTGTTCCTCTGATACCTGTCCCTCTGATACCTGTCCCTCTGATACCTGCTCCTCTGATACCTGTTCCTCTGATACCTGTCCCTCTGATACCTCCCCTGATACCTCACCCAGATAAACCTATAGATCAACTCCATTACCTCCTTTACCTCCCCTGATAACTCACCCAGATAAACCTATAGATCACCTCCATTACCTCCCCTGATACCTCACCCAGATAAACCTATAGATCAACTCCATTACCTACCCTGATAACTCACCCAGATAAACCTATAGATCACCTCCATTACCTCCATTACCTCCCCTGATAAAGCAGCAACCTTCAAAACACTTTTAAACCATAACCTCCCATAGCTTTGTGTCTTTTCTATTACAAGGCATGTATATTTAATAACTACACAGAAACAAAGAGCCATCACAAAGATACACTCTCTCACACACACAGTAGTCCCACACACATTCACAGACTCTCTCTCTCTCTCACACACACACACACACACACACACACACACACACACACACACACACACACACACACACACACACACACACACACACACACACACACACACACACACACACACACACACACAATCAACGCGACAGTAGCGGCAGACTCACCGTGAGATGAATCCATTATGAGAAACCGTCTACCGTTCAGACCGCTCTGAGAGAACACTGTGAGATATACTAATAGCTGTCTTTTACTTCAAGTTCACAAGCACATTAAAGCTATGACAGGCAGTTCACGATGAGTCGGAGGACTTCAAGAGTCTTCGTCTTCTCTTAACTAAAAGAGGGATTTGGGAAACACACACCACAAAGCTATATGACATCCCATTAATATCTAAACAGTCAGAAGTCCTCTCTCTCTCTCTCTAACTATCTAAACAGTCAGAAGTCCTCTCTCTCTCTCTCTCTCTCTAACTATCTAAGCAGTCAGAAGTCCTCTCTCTCTCTCTCTAACTATCTAACAGTCAGAAGTCCTCTCTCTTCTCTCTCTCTCTAACTATCTAACAGTCAGAAGTCCTCTCTCTCTCTCTCTCTCTAACTATCTAACAGTCATAAGTCCTCTCTCTCTCTCTAACTATCTAACAGTCAGAAGTCCTCTCTCTCTCTCTCTCTCTCTCTAACTATCTAACAGTCAGAAGTCCTCTCTCTCTCTCTCTCTCTCCTAACTATCTAACAGTCAGAAGTCCTCTCTCTCTCTCTCTCTCCTAACTATCTAACAGTCAGAAGTCCTCTCTCTTCTCTCTCTCTAACTATCTAACAGTCAGAAGTCCTCTCTCTCTCTCTCTCTCTCTCTCTCTCTATCTAACAGTCAGAAGTCCTCTCTCTCTCTCTCTCTCTCTCTCTAACTATCTAACAGTCAGAAGTCCTCTCTCTCTCTCTCTCTAACTATCTAACAGTCAGAAGTCCTCTCTCTCTCTCTCTAACTATCTAACAGTCATAAGTCCTCTCTCTCTCTCTCTCTCTCTCTCTCTATCTAACAGTCAGAAGTCCTCTCTCTCTCTCTCTCTCTCTCTCTCTAACTATCTAACAGTCAGAAGTCCTCTCTCTCTCTCTCTAACTATCTAACAGTCAGAAGTCCTCTCTCTCTCTCTCTAACTATCTAACAGTCAGAAGTCCTCTCTCTCTCTCTCTCTCTAACTATCTAACAGTCAGAAGTCCTCTCTCTCTCTCTCTTCTAACTATCTAACAGTCAGAAGTCCTCTCTCTCTCTCTCTCTTAACTATCTAACAGTCAGAAGTCCTCTCTCTCTCTCTCTCTCTCTCTCTCAACTATCTAACAGTCAGAAGTCTACTCACTATCCATCTAACTTCCTGCAAGTTCAAGAGGACACTTCAAAGAAAGGACTTTAATATTTATTTTATATTTTGGGGAATATTTTCTGAAGCTCTTTCTTCTCAGTAGCCTGCTGGCAGACGTCCAATAGTAAAGCAGTATTCAGCGGGCCTATAGCCTTGAAAAGCCCTATGGGCCAAAAGTAGTGCACTATATAGGGAATAGGGTGCCAGTCCTGGTCTAAAGTAGTGCACTATATAGGGAATAGGGGGCCAGCTCTGGTCTAAAGTAGTGCACTACATAGGGAATAGGGTGCCAGTCCTGGTCTATATAGGGAATAGGGTGCCAGCCCTGGTCTAAAGTAGTGCACTATATAGGGAATATGGTGCCCTAGAACTCTGGTCAAATGTAGTGCACTATATAGGGAATAGGGTGCCCTAGAACTATGGTCAAATGTATTGCACTATATAGGGAATAGGGTGCGATTTGGGATCTAACCACAGAGTTCTCATACATCATAAGTACTTCTTCAATCTGCCTGTACTTGTAGTATGACATCTTCATACATGGTGCCTGCTTTCATTTACATTTCAGTCATTTAGCAGACGCTCTTATCCAGAGCAACTTACAGTAGTGAATGCATACATTTCATACATTTTTTCTTCTGTGCTGGCCCCCCCGTGGGAATCGAACCCACAACCCTGGCATTGCAAACACCATGCTCTACCAACTGAGCTACAGGGAAGGCTATATTCACATTTCTGATTTTTTTAAACTAGTCCTGCCTCCTGAGTGGTGCAGTGGTCTAAGGCACTGCATTGCAATGCTAGCTGTGTCACTACAGATCCTGGTTCAATTCCAGGCTGTTGCAGTTGGCTGTGACAGGCAGAACCATGAGGTGACGCACAATTGGCCCAGCATTGTCTGGGTTAGTAGAGGGTTTGGCTGGCTGGGATGTTGGTGTGGCTGGCTTCTGGGTTAAGTGAACATTGTGTCAAGAAGCAGTGTGGCTTGGTTGGGTTGTGTTTGCGGAGGATGCACGGCTCTGTACTGGGAGTTTACAGTGATGGGACAAGACTGTAACTACCAATTGGGGAAGGAAAAAAAAATAGTTTATAAAAAATAGTCCTACAACTAGAAGGTTGTCTTTTGGACTAGATATTTCACTGCAATGTGACAGATGTTCTTTTTGTCATATGTCAAAGCCATTGTCTTTATCTGGCTGTGCCATGCTCCATGGAAACTTCATAGGTTGCTTCAGATGAAGCTCCCAAGGAGACTGGTTGTGTGTGTGTGTGTGTGTGTGTGTGTGTGTGTGTGTGTGTGTGTGTGTGGTGTGTGTGTGTGTGTGTGTGTGTGTGTGTGTGTGTCTGTGTGTGTGTGTGTGTGTGTGTGTGTGTGTGTGTGTGTGTGTGTGTTTCTGTGTGTGTGTGTGTGTGTGTGTGTGTGTGTGTGTGTGTGTGTGTGTGTGTGTGTGTGTGTGGGCTGTGTGTGTGTGTGTGTGTGTGTGTGTGTGTGTGTGTGTGTGTGTGTGTGTGTGTGTGTGTGTGTGTGTGTGTGTGTTTTAATGTGTGTGTGTGTGTGTGTGTGTGTGTGTGTGTGTGTTTTTTTACAGTAGAAGTTTTGCCCAGCGTAGTCTCCCCTAGTTCAGGTTAAAGTGATTATTGTTTTTGCGATCTCTCTATGTTTACAAAGCGAATGGGGGAAACGAAGCCACTGTTTACTCTTTTCTGAAAGCTCTGATATGCTCTGATTCAAACTGAGGGTTCTCCTCACTCTATTGGCAGCCATTCGCAGCAATTAACAACATATGGCACATGGCAAAAAACATCGTCTTCCACCAGGTACTCAAACACTTCAGCCCTCAACTCATCAGACACACACACAAAGACATGGAGAGAGACACACACACACCTCAGCACACACACACAAACAGACAGAGAGAGACACACACACACACACACACAAAGACATGGAGAGACACACACACACACAAACAGACAGAGAGAGAGACACACACACCTCATCATACACACACACACACAAAGACAGAGAGAGACACACAGACAAAGACACACACACACAGACAAAGACACACACACCCTTCAGCCCTCACATCATGTAGTCACAGCTAGAAACCCTTTTATCCCCTAAATGCATCTTCCTCTATGCTCTCAGTTCCACCATCCAACCTGGCTTTCTACCCTTTACCCAATGGGTGCTCTTCATTCTGAAGCTCTCAGCGAACAGGACAGAACACAGAACATTATGAAGACAACTCTCCACACCTCCACAATTTCCCTCTCTCTGTCTTTCTCTCTCTCTCTCTCTCTCTGTGTCTCCCTCTCTCTGTCTCTCTCTCCCTTTCTTTCTGTCTTTCTCTCTCTCTCTCTCTGTGTCTCCCTCTCTCTGTCTCTCTCTCTCTCTCTCTCTGTCTCTCTGTCTCCCTCTCTCTGTCTCTCTCTCCCTTTATTTCTGTCTTTCTCTCTCTCTCTCTCTCTCTGTGTCTCCCTCTCTCTGTCTCTCTCCTCTTCTTCTCCCTTTATTTCTGTCTTTCTCTCTCTCTCTCTCTGTGTCTCCCTCTCTCTGTCTCGCTCTCTCTCTGTCTCTCTCTCCCTTTATTTATTTCTCTCTCTCTCGTTCTCTCTCTTTCTTTCTTTCTTTCTTTCTTTCTTTCTTTCTTTCTTTCTTTCTTTCTTTCTTTCTTTCTTTCTTTCTTTCTTTCTTTCTTTCTCTCTGTCTCTCTCTCTTTCTCTCTCTGTCTCTCTCTCTTTCTCGCTCTCTGTTTATCTCTCTCATCTTCTTTCTTTCTGTTTTAGGGCAGCGGGCGCGTGTCACAAAGACATCTCCATGGAAACGGGAGGAGAGGAAATGTGGAACTTTCAGATGTATTTTTTCCAAGGTGATGGAAACTCCGTCGGAGTTGAGCAGTCGATCATTATGAAACAACTGCCGGAAAGTGATTCTTACCGTAGTCTACGTCCCAAATGGCAACCTTATTCATTATTAGGACTCTGGTCAAAAGTAGTGCAGTATATAGGGAATAGGTTGCCATTTAGGACACATATCATAGTTTCTAGCTGAAGTTTTACTGTCCTTTCGACTTCCCAATAGTTATTAGGAGTTGACCCCATGTCAGTGAAGGAAGCCTTGATGTACAGTAACTCTCTAGACAAAAGTACGTAACTTTCACTACCACTGAAATACCCCCCCCCCCCAAAAAAAAAAATGTTTTTGGGGATATTTATGACTGGAGGGAAAATGTTCTTGGTCTGTGCAGCTTTTCAATGATTGGAGCAGAAATGTTATAGGTCATCAGTCTATAGTTCAGTAGAAAGTTTGACAGATTATTGAAGGCAGTCTATACCTTGAGGCAAAAGGAATATAAACATTTTTAGATACACTATCTACTCATTACTCTCTTTCCTCTATTGTCTGCTACCCTGTCTCTCCTCCCCTGTCTCCGTCTGCCCCCCTCTCTCTTCTACCCTGTCTCTGTCTGCCCCCCACTCTCTTTGCTACCCTGTCTCTGTTTGCCCCCCCTCTCTCCTCTACCCTGTGTTCGTTTGCCCCCCTCTCTTTCCTCTACTGTTTTCTACCCTGTCTCTGTTTGCCCCCTCTCTCTCTGCTACCCCGTCTCCGTTTGCCCCCCCTTCTCTGCTACCCTGTCCCGTTTGCCCCCCCTCTCTTTCCTCTACTGTCTTCTACCCTGTCTCCGTTTGCCCCCCCCTCTCTCTGCTCCCCTGTCTCCGTTTGCCCCCCCCCTCTCTCTTCTACCCTGTCTCTGTCTGCCCCCCTGCTCCCTGTCTGTCTGCCCCCCTCTCTGTTTGCCCCCCTTCTCTTTGCTCCCCTGTCTCTGTTTGCCCCCCCTCCTCCCCTGTCTGTCTGCCCCCCCCTCTGTTTGCCCCCCATCTCTCTGCTCCCCTGTCACTGTCTGCCCCCCTTCTCTTTGCTCCCCTGTCTCTGTCTGCCCCCCACCCCTCTCTGCTTGTCCCCCCATCTCTCAATTCAATGTGCTTTATTGGCATGGGGAAAATATGTTTACATTGCCAAAGAAAGTAAAATATATAATAAACAAAAGTGAAATAAACAAAAAATGAACAGTAAACATTACACTCACAAAAGTTCGAAAAGAATAGAGACATTTCAAATGTCATATTATGTCTATATACCGTGTTGTAACGATGTGCAAATAGTTAAAGTACAAAAGGGAAAATAAATCAACATAAATATGGGTTGTATTTACAATGGTGTTTGTTCTTCACTGGTTGCTCTTTTCTTGTGGCAACAGGTCACACATCTTACTGCTGTGATGGCACGCTGTGGTATTTCACCCAGTAGATATGGGAGTTTATCAACGTTGGATTTCTTTGTGGATCTGTGTAATCTGAGGGAAATATGTGTCTCTAATATTGTCATACATTTGACAGGAGGTTAGGAAGTGCAGCTCAGTTTCCACCTAATTTTGTGGGCAGTGTGCACATAGCCTGTCTTCTCTTGAGAGCCAGGTCTGCCTACAGCGGCCTTTCTCAATAGCAAGGCTATGATCACTGAGTCTGTACATAGTCAAAGCTTTCCTTAAGTTTGGGTCAGTCACAGTGGTCAGGTATTCTGCCACAGTGTTCTCTCTGTTTAGGGCCAAATAACATTCTAGTTTGCACCGTTGTTTTTTTGTTAATTCTTTCCAATGTGTCAAGTAATTATAGTTTTGCTTTCTCATGATTTGGTTGGGTCTAATTGTGTTGCTGTCCAGGTTCATCTCTCTGTAGATGATGGCTTTGTTATGGAAGGTTTGAGAATCACTTCCTTTTAGGTGGTTGTAGAATTTAACGTCTCTTTTCTGGATTTTGATAAATAGCGGGTATCGGCCTAATTCTGCTCTGCATGGATTATTTGGTGTTTTACGTTGTACACTGAGGATATTTTTTGCAGATTTCTGCATGCAGTCTCAATTCGGTGTTTGTCCCATTTGGTGAATTCTTGGTTGGTGAGCGGACCCCAGACCTCACAACCATAAAGGGCAAGGTTCTATAACTGATTCAAGTGTTTTTAGCCAGATCCTAACTGGTATGGCAAATTATATGTTCCTTTTGATGGCGTAGAAGGCAATTCTTGCCTTGTCTCGCAGATTGTTCACAGCCTTGTGGAAGTTACCTGTAGCGCTGATGTTTAGGCCAAGGTATGTATCGGTTTTTTTTGTGTGCTTTAGGGCGACAGTGTCCAGATGGAATTTGTATTTGTGGTCCTGGCAACTGAACCTGTTTTGTAACACCATTATTTCCTGTCTAACTCAGATTTACTGACAGGGCCCAGGTCTGTCAGGTCCCCAGGTCTGTCAGGGCCCAAGTCTGTCAGGGCCTAGGTCTGTCAGGGCCCAGGTCTCTCAGGGTCTCAGGGCCAGGTCTGTCAGGGCCCAGGTCTGTGTCGGGGCCCAGGTCTGTCAGGGCCCAGGTCTGTCAGGGCCCAAGTCTGTCAGGGCCCAGGTCTGTCAGGGCCCAGGTCTGTTAGGGCCCAAGTCTGTCAGGGCCCAGGTCTGACAGAATCTGTGCAGAAGGTCTAGGTGCTGCTGTATGCCCTCCTTGGTTGGGGACAGAAGCACCAGATCATCAGCAAACATTTGAGTTTAGATTCTAGTAGGGTGAGGCCGGGTGCTGCAGACTGTTCTAGTGCCCTCAGCAATTCATTGATCTCTCTCCCCTCTCTCTCCCTCTCTCCTCTAATGTCTGCTCCCGTATCTCGGTCTCTCTCTCCTAACTCTCTCCCTCCTTGCTCTCTATTTGCTAGTCAGGTAGACAACCTTGTGTAATTCCCTACAGAAGTATGTTGTCATCAGTTAGGACTGTAGAGGGCTGACACACTTATCAAACCTCATGACAGTACCACTCCAGACACATTGTCATACTCACATATCTGACCATGACAAGATTTGATCACTTAAAACACAACACGTGGTATACGCATTTTAAAATAATTGAGGACAAGACAAAACAAGTTTAGAAACTTATTTCCATTGTGGTCCTCTTAAATAAATGGTTCCATAATGTCCAGTCCTGTACATAGTAGTCCAATGCTCACATAGCCTCCTAAACATACTGGTTTCACAAAGAACAAAGGACTCCATTTCAGCCTCCTTAACATACTGGTTTCACACAGAACAAAGGACGCCATTTCAGCCTCCTAAACATACTGGTTTCGCACAGAACAAAGGACTCCATTTCAGCCTCCTAAACATACTGGTTTCACACAGAACAAAGGACTCGCTTTGTAGATCGCTTTGTCAACATGAAAGAGAAGAGGATGGCATTGGAGTTCAGCTAGTACTGTATACTGAAGGGTGAGTCACACACACACACACACACACACACACACACACACACACACACACACACACACACACACACACACACACACACACACACACACACACACACACACACACACACACACACACACACAGAGAAATCAGTACCTTGGCCAGCCACATAATTAGCAACATTGATTGGACTAAATAGTTTTTGGTATCTTTAAGTTTGTTTTCAGTGTACTAAACTAAGCATACGGTGCATTCGGAAAGTATTCAGACCCCCTTCCCTTTTTCCACATTTTGTTACGTTAAAAGCCTTATTCTAAAATTGATCAAATTAATGTTTTTCCTCATCAATCTACACACAATACACCATAATTGTTGCTAATTTATTTAAGATAAAAAAAAACAGATACCTTATTTACATTTGCTATGAGACTCGACATTGAGCTCAGGTGCATCCTGTTTCCATTGATCATCCTTGAGATGTTTCAACTTGATTGGAATCCATCTGTGGTAAATTCAATTGATTGGACATGATTTGGAAAGGCACACACCTGTCTATATGAGGTCACACAGTAGACAGTGCATGTCAGAGCAAAAGCGAAGCCATGAGGTCGAATGAAACCGATGGAGATTTCGTCTGTGGATATGAAAGAACCTTCCAGAAGGACGACCATCTCTGCAGCACTCCACCAATCAGACATTTATGGTAGAGTAGCCAGACGGAAGCCACTCCTCAGTCAAAGGCACATGACAGCTGGCTTGGAGTTTGACAAAAGGCACCTAAAGGACTCTCAGACCATGAGAAACAAGATTCACTGGTCTGATGAAACCAAGATTGAACTCATTGGCCTGAATACCAAGTGTCACATCTGGAGGAAACCTGGCACCATCCCTACAGTGAAGCATGGTGGTGGCAGCATCATGCTGTGGGGATGTTTTTCAGCAGCAGGGACTGGGAGACTAGTCAGGATCGAGGGAAAGATGAACAGAGCAAAGTACAGAGAGATCCATGATGAAAACTTGCTCCAGAGCGCTCAGGACCTCAGACTGGGGCGAAGATTCACCTTCCAACAGCACAATTACCCTAAACACACAGCCAAGACAACGCAGGAGTGGCTTTGGGACAAGCCTCTGAATGTCCTTGAGTGGCCCAGCCAGAGCTCGGACTTGAACCCGATCGAACATCTCTGGAGAAACCTGAAAATAGCTGTGCAGCGACGCTCCCCATCCAACCTGACAGAGTTTGAGAGGATCTGCAGAGAAGAATGGGAGAAACTCCCCAAATACAGGTGTACCAAGCGAGGCTGTAATCACTGCCAAAGGTGCTTCAACAAAGTACTGAGTAAAGGGTCTGAATACTTATGTAAATGTGATATTTAGTTTATTTTTTCATGAATGTACAAACATGTCTAAAAACCTGTTTTTGCTCTGTCATTATGGGGTATTGTGATGTCATTATGGGGTATTGTGATGTCATTATGGGGTATTGTGATGTCATTATGGGGTATTGTGATGTCATTATGGGGTATTGTGATGTCATTATGGGGTATTGTGTGTAGATTGATGAGGGGGAAAAAACAATTTAATCCATTTTACAATCAGGCTGTAACATAACAATGTTGAAAAAGTCAAGGGGTCTGAATACTTTCCTAATGCACCGTATATATTTAATGGTGCGTTTGTTTTCAGTGTACTAAACTAGTTGATTTGCTGATGTTTAAATGTTTCAGTGTAAACGGTGCTGGAATCACAGAGGCTCCTGCTGTCTTTTGTGCTGACTTGGCTGTAACTCCGTGGTTCTCAATCAGTAGTTGTTTAGTAAACTGTCGAAAACATGAAATTCGTTGACCATGCTTACAGGGTGACGATAACTGTTTGTTACGTGCAATATTTGATTTGTGGACTTCACCGGATAGATGTTTGTATTTACTATGGATCCCCATTATCTGTTGCCAAGGCAGCAGCTACTCTTCTTGTTAAATGTTGCTGTCCGGTTTTGTGATGAAACAAACTTATGGGGACTTGAATTTATTCCGCCACTGTCTGACTGTTGTCACGGGTCTTACTGTATATTACGGTTGCGTGTGAACTAATGTGTTATTGAGCAAACAACACAATTATGAAAACATAGGTTGGTTGTAATATGGCTTTTCTACTAGCCGGGCTTCCTCAGTGATTTTTTACACCGTTCCTGTTTCAGACTGAACTGTTCCTGATTATGCATTCATCTCACGATGAGTCTGCTACTGTGTTGCTTTGTGGATAGACTGTGTGTGTGTGTGTGTGTGTGTGTGTGTGTGTGTGGTGTGTGTCTGATAATTATATTTGCTATGAAGGCCTATCTTCTTTTAGAGTTTGTATGGTGGATATGGGGAGACGTGTGTGACGTTTTAAGAGGTAGAGACGGACTGAGGAACTAAGACCTAGAGTATACTTGTGGCATGCTCACACTACTCTCCTGAATCTCTTACTGTCTTCTCAGTAATACATAGAGCATCACTGTCCTGAATTTACTGTCTCCTCAGTAATACATAGAGCACAAATCCAGGTGGAAAAACCCCCTACTTAAGTATGATCTCCAATTAGAGACAACGAGGACCAGCTGCCTGTAATTTGAGATCATCCCAAACAAAACCAACATAGAAATACAAAACTACAACATGAACATAGAAATACAAAACATAGAAAAACACCCCGTCACGCCCTGACCTACTCTACCATAGAAAATAACATCTTAATATGGTCAGGACGTGACAAATACATAGAGCATCACTGTCCTGAATCTCTTACTGTCTCCTCAGTAATACATAGAGCATCACTGTCCTGAATCTTACTCTCTCCTCAGTAAAACAGAGAATCACTGTCCTGAATCTTACTGTCTCCTCAGTAATACATAGAGAATCACTGTCCTGAATCTTACTGTCTCCTCAGTAATACATAGAGCATCACTGTCCTGAATCTTACTGTCTCCTCAGTAATACATAGAGCATCACTGTCCTGAATCTTACTGTCTCCTCAGTAATACATAGAGCATCACTGTCCTGAATCTTACTGTCTCCTCAGTAATACATAGAGCATCACTGTCCTGAATCGAACCGTCTCCTCAGTAATACATAGAGCATCACTGTCCTGAATCGAACCGTCTCCTCAGTAATACATAGAGAATCACTGTCCTGAATCTTACTGTCTCCTCAGTAATACATAGAGCATCACTGTCCTGAATCTTACTGTCTCCTCAGTAATACATAGAGCATCACTGTCCTGAATCGAGCCGTCTCCTCAGTAATACTGTCACGGTTGTCGGAAGGAGAAGCGGACCAAAGTGCAGCGTGTGTGTCGTTCCACATTTGATTTATTCTGTGAAACTGTGCAATACATATAAATAAACTGATTGACCAAAAAAAAAAAAAAAACGTGACGCAGAGGTGAAACATACACTACTCAAAATTAATCTCCCACAAACCCAGGTGGAAAAACCCCCTACTTAAGTATGATCTCCAATTAGAGACAATGAGGACCAGCTGCCTCTAATTGGAGATCATCCCAAACAAAACCCAACATAGAAATACAAAACTAGAACATGACAACATAGAAATACAAAACATAGAAAAACACCCCCTGTCACGCCCTGACCTACTCTACCATAGAAAATAACATCCTAATATGGTCAGGACGTGACAAATACATAGAGCATCACTGTCCTGAATCTCTTACTGTCTCCTCAGTAATACATAGAGCATCACTGTCCTGAATCTCTTACTGTCTCCTCAGTAATACATAGAGCATCACTGTCCTGAATCTTACTCTCTCCTCAGTAAAACAGAGAATCACTGTCCTGAATCTTACTGTCTCCTCAGTAATACATAGAGCATCACTGTCCTGAATCTTACTGTCTCCTCAGTAATACATAGAGAATCACTGTCCTGAATCTTACTGTCTCCTCAGTAATACATAGAGAATCACTGTCCTGAATCTTACTGTCTCCTCAGTAATACATAGAGCATCACTGTCCTGAATCTTACTGTCTCCTCAGTAATACATAGAGAATCACTGTCCTGAATCGAACCGTCTCCTCAGTAATACATAGAGAATCACTGTCCTGAATCTTACTGTCTCCTCAGTAATACATAGAGCATCACTGTCCTGAATCTTACTGTCTCCTCAGTAATACATAGAGAATCACTGTCCTGAATCTTACTGTCTCCTCAGTAATACATAGAGCATCACTGTCCTGAATCTTACTCTCTCCTCAGTAAAACAGAGAATCACTGTCCTGAATCTTACTGTCTCCTCAGTAATACATAGAGCATCACTGTCCTGAATCTTACTGTCTCCTCAGTAATACATAGAGCATCACTGTCCTGAATCTTACTGTCTCCTCAGTAATACATAGAGCATCACTGTCCTGAATCGAACCGTCTCCTCAGTAATACATAGAGAATCACTGTCCTGAATCTTACTGTCTCCTCAGTAATACATAGAGCATCACTGTCCTGAATCTTACTGTCTCTTCAGTAATACATAGAGCATCACTGTCCTGAATCTTACTGTCTCCTCAGTAATACATAGAGCATCACTCTCCTGAACCTCTTACTGTGAGTGTCAGATGAAGGCCCTAAAAAATGGTCCGCCTCCAGCCACACAAGTCACATAGACTGTTCTCTCTGCTACCACATGACAAGTGGTACCGATGCACCAAGACTGGAACCAACAGGATACCGAACAGCTTCTACCCCCCAACCATAAGGCTGCTAAATAGTTAGTCTGGGTAGCTATTTATTTAACTATGTGCTTTTACCTATTTTTCACTATCTGCTTTTGACTCATCACAATACGCTGCTGCTACTGTCAATCATCTATCCTGTTGCCTAGTTACTTTACCCTGGACCTATATGTAAACAGTTACCTCAATTACCTCGTTCCACTGCACATCGACTCGGTGCTGGTACTCCTTCGAAACGTTGGTTATTAAATTATTGTATCTGAGCTCCAAGAGTGTGCAGCTCTCCTTTTCTTATTCAAGTGTTCTACTCCGCTAGCCAGCACCTCTCCTAAACAGGTGTTCTACTCTGCTAGCCAGCACCTCTCCTAAACAGGTGTTCTACTCTGCTATCCAGCACCTCTCCTAACCAGGTGTTTTACTCTGCTAGCCAGCACCTCTCCTAAACAGGTGTTCTACTCTGCTAGCCAGCACCTCTCCTAACCAGGTGTTCTACTCTGCTATCCAGCACCTCTCCTAAACAGGTGTTCTACTCTGCTAGCCAGCACCTCTCCTAACCAGGTGTTCTACTCTGCTAGCCAGCACCTCTCCTAACCAGGTGTTCTACTCTGCTAGCCAGCACCTCTCCTAAACAGTTGTTCTACTCTGCTAGCCAGCACCTCTCCTAACCAGGTGTTCTACTCTGCTAGCCAGCACCTCTCCTAACCAGGTGTTCTACTCTGCTAGCCAGCACCTCTCCTAACCAGGTGTTTTACTCTGCTAGCCAGCACCTCTCCTAAACAGGTGTTCTACTCTGCTAGCCAGCACCTCTCCTAACCAGGTGTTCTACTCTGCTATCCAGCACCTCTACTAAACAGGTGTTCTACTCTGCTAGCCAGCACCTCTCCTAACCAGGTGTTCTACTCTGCTAGCCAGCACCTCTCCTAACCAGGTGTTCTACTCTGCTAGCCAGCACCTCTCCTAAACAGTTGTTCTACTCTGCTAGCCAGCACCTCTCCTAACCAGGTGTTCTACTCTGCTAGCCAGCACCTCTCCTAACCAGGTGTTCTACTCTGCTAGCCAGCACCTCTCCTAACCAGGTGTTCTACTCTGCTAGCCAGCACCTCTCCTAACCAGGTGTTCTACTCTGCTAGCCAGCACCTCTCCTAAACAGGTGTTCTACTCTGCTAGCCAGCACCTCTCCTAAACAGGTGTGCGTTTCTTTTGCCTCCAGAACTCCCTGTATATAGCCATGTTATTACCTGGTACTTCCTGTATATAGCCATGTTATTACCTGGTACTTCCTGTATATAGACATGTTATAACCTGGTACTTCCTGTATATAACCATGCTATTTTTTCCCCGTCATTGTTATTTGTTATTCACTGTGTATTTATTTCCTTGTGTCACCACTATTTTTATTTATAATTTTCACACACACTACACAGTTCAGAACACACACACACACACACAGTCAGACACACACTACACAGTCAGACACACACACACACACACTACACAGTCACACACACACACACACACACAGCAGACACACACACACACACTACACAGTCAGACACACACACACACACACACACAGTCAACACACACACACACACACTACACAGTCAGACACACACACACACTACACAGTCAGACACACACACACACACACACACACTACACAGTCAGACACACACACACACACACTACACAGTCAGACACACACACACACACACACACACTCACACAGTCAGACACACACACACACACATACACAGTCAGACACACACACACAGTCAGACACACACACACACACACACACCTACACAGTCAGACACACACACACACACTACACAGTCAGACACACACACACACACACACCACTACACAGTCAGACACACACACACACACACTACACAGTCAGACACACACACACACACACACACACTACACAGTCAGACACACACACACACAATACACTGTATTTAATTTGTTTATTAAATTCAACATGATCTCAGTAACCAGTTAAAATGTTCCTAGTGAACAGTGTGTGTATGAGAATAAAAACATACCTCCCAAATGGAACCCTATATAGTGCACTACTTCAGACCAGGGCCCTATTCCCTATATAGTGCATTACTTTAGACCAGGTCTAAAATAGTGCCACTATATAGGGAATAGGGCCCTGGTCTAAAGTAGTGCACTATATAGGGAATAGGGCCCCTGGTCTAAAGTAGTGCACTATATAGGGAATAGGGTTCCATTTAGAACGCACACAACAAAAAACTGAGCACCTCATGAGAACAACATGGGAGGAAACCATAACAACCCAGTGTAAACAACATCGATATAAACAAAACAACTGCTGGAGAAAAATTATTCAACTTCCTGAATTTATTTACCGTTGTGTGTGTGTGTTCCCGGTGATCAACTAAACCAACTGGAGAGACAATATGGACCGGTATCACCGGTACAGTACATGTCACTATTGTTCATTTAAAAGGATACTTCTGGATTTCTTTATTTATCTACTTCCTCAGAGTCAGATGAACTCTGTAGATACCATTTTCATGTCTCTGCATGCAGTTTGGAGAAAGTCGCTAACTAGCACTAGCGCAACCACTGGAAGTCTATGGGTATATGCTAGCACGCTAGTTAGCATTGGCTCGCGAAACTACCTCTTAGCGTCCTTCATACTAGACGCAGAGACATAAAAAATGGTTCATCTGACTGTGGGGAAGTAGATAAAGCGCCTCGATGCTAAAATCCCACAGTATTCTTTTAAATGACTTTTTTGACAAAAACTCTAAATGACATTAAAAAAAAAAAAAAAAAAGACAAAGAAAAATAAAAGTTAATATTTAGGAGGAGAGGCAACGCTGTCTTGTTGATGATCGCTATGTTTTATAATGTTAATAATAATAATAATATTCAATATTTAAATCTCAATAAATATATTATGCGGCGGAGCCATTTTGGATTGTCTTTACACATCGCTTATCCATTTAGATATGATCTGCCCACTTGATTTCACCTTGTTCAAAATCACCAGCTGCTAATAAATAAATAATTAATTGAATAACAAAATAGAAGACAGAATTTTGACATTGTTTGATATTTGAATATTTGAGCATTATACGATACAGTAGAACCTAAATATACTGCGATAAAGCATAATAGGTGGATGACAAAAAATACAAAAAATAATAAAATACAGTACATGTAAGTCAGAAAAAAGTCACTAAAATATTTAAATCATGTTTTATAAATACATATGGTCAAAAGTCAATACTATTCAAGTATCATTATTGCCAAGATATGAAATAAGTGCTAAAGTAAATGAAGTTTTCTTCAGTTTGATCTATAATTCCCTTGTTTACCTTACCTATGGGGTTTGGGTAGATGCTATGTGGGACCCTTGGGACATCCCTACCCTAAACCCTACCCTACCCTTACCTTAACCAAAACCCTCTTCTTAACCCTTACCTTAACCAAAACCCTCTTCTTAACCATAACCCTCTTCTTAACCCTTACCTTAACCCTCTTCTTAACCCTTACCGTAACCATTTTAAATGTCAACTTCAAATGGGGTGACGTCAGAGTTAGACGTCCGAAGGATCCCACTTAGCATGCACCTCTGCTGCATAGAGTAACACTGTGAGCAGAATGAATGCAGCCCTTCATGAGTCAACTTAACATATGAATTACAAAATGGCCGTCTTTTGAAAACCAAACAACCCAAAAAACTAAACCAACCAAACATCCAACACAAAGGTAAAATGCCTCAGTAACAAACTAGGCACATAGTGGAGGTTGTTCACCTCCACCTCCCTCCTCTTTCCCTCTGTTCCCTCCTCTCCCACAGTGAGTGATGATGGGAGGGATGATCAGAAGAAGGCAGGGTTCTGGTTAGGGGGGATATAGAGTCTCTGTGGGGTGGTGGGAGAAAGAGGGTAGGGGAAGGCTCTGGTACAGCCGTATGAGAGGAGACCGGGGCTGTTGGAGACAGGAGGAGGAGAGAGAGAACCGTAGGGGACGGGAGGAAGAGGAGGAGAGAGCGAACCGGGGGAGCTACCGTTGAGGAAGGAACAGTCTGAGAGGAAGGG
Source organism: Salmo salar (assembly GCF_905237065.1). NCBI lineage: Eukaryota > Metazoa > Chordata > Actinopteri > Salmoniformes > Salmonidae > Salmo > Salmo salar. The sequence goes on from NC_059459.1 coordinate 81,564,554, forward strand.
ATGGAGTAGAGAGAACATTTAAAAAATATATATAATAATAATAATAAATAAATCAGTCAATTGATTGGTCTAACACAGGGGTAGGCAACATCGAAGCCCGAGAGCCAATTTAGGAATTCCATGGAGGGCAGTTATTTTAAAAGATATAGGTCCATAATAATTTCGACATACTTTTAACCAGGTATAAACGTTAAAGTGGAGCCTGAAGTCATTTATTTTTTTAAATCTAAAATAATACTTTTCCCTAAATTCCACCGCGGGGCCACATTAAAGGGTACCACCGGTTGTGAGTCACTTTTCTAACAAGTGTCAAGTGTAAGCGTGTGTTTAACTAACCCAAGTTCCAGAGTGCGTTCTGTGCTGCCAGCTCCTTAGCGTCCTCCAACACCGTACACACCCTGTCTGGCATGAAGCTGCTTCTCGTCGACGAGATCACGACCTAACAGACACAAACACAGACAGAGAATTAAAAGGATGTTTTTCCACCCCTCCACCCCCCAATTTTTTTTTATATATGTCAATCATCTTAGAAATGTAGGTAAATCAGAACATGGTTCAGAGATACAGTATGATCCTAGTGCTTGGCTGTAACTTGGGTTGCTGCCTTTCCAGACTAATTCCTAGGTCTCCATAGGATGAGGTACATCAATTTAAACATGGAAACAGTCTTTGTTAGTCTGGCTGACACCAGCTCTCAAAAGTCTTACACAGCTTGCTGTGTAGTGAGTGACGTGGGTCTCTCGCCAGACTAGTCAGCCAGACTAGGTCTTTGTATAAACGTTTGTTTGTTAAATAGTATGTAGTAAAGGTGGTGAAAATAATGAATGAATAAATGAATGAACGAAGGTACTAATTAACAACAAATTAATTAATTAAGTAAATAATGAGACATATACCCACCTTGTATATGAGCATTAGCTTCCCCTCTTGTCCCGGTGTTGAGTAGAGGTAGTATTCAGGTAGTGCCCAGCTGTTCTTTAGGCAGTAGTACTCTAGTAGAGTTACCGCTGAACTAAACTGACCTAGTAACAACATATATAATATATAGTATTATTACAGTATATTACATAGTATTATTAGTAGTAGAGGTAGTATTCAGGTGGTGCCCAGCTGTTCTTTAGGCAGTAGTACTCTAGTAGAGTCACCGCTGAACTAAACTGACCTAGTAACAACATATATAATATATAGTATTATTACAGTATATTACATAGTATTATTAGTAGTAGAGGTAGTATTCAGGTAGTGCCCAGCTGTTCTTTAGGCAGTAGTACTCTAGTAGAGTCACTGCTGAACTAAACTGACCTAGTAACAACATATATAATATAGTATTATTACAGTATATTATATAGTATTATTAGTAGTAGAGGTAATACTCAGGTAGTGCCCACCTGTTCTTATAGCAGTAGTACTCTAGTAGAGTCACCACTGAACTAAACTGACCCAGATTGATAATGGCTTGGGGGGGGCTGCCGTTTTACGGGCTCCTAACCAATTGTGCTACTTTGTGTTTTTTTTCGCGTTGTTTATAACTTATTTTGTACATAATGTTTCTGCCACAGTCTCTTAAGACCAAATAGAGCTTCTGGACATCAGAACAGTGATTAGTCACCTCGAACTGGACAAAGATATTTTTCTTTAACCTGTCTGGGCTAGGGGGCAGTATTTTCACGGCCGGATAAAAAACGTACCCAATTTAAACTGGTTACTACTCTTGCCCAGAAACGAGAATATGCATATTATTAGTAGATTTGGATAGAAAACATTGAAGTTTCTAAAACTGTTTGAATGGTGTCTGTGAGTATAACACAATTCATATGGCAGGCAAAAACCTGAGAAAATTCCAAGCAGGAAGTGGCCTGTCTGAGAATTTGTAGTTCTTCCTTTGGTTGTCTATCGAAACTACAGTATCTCTGGGGTTACGTAGCACTTTCTAAGGCTTCCATTGGCTCTCTAAAGCCTTCAGAAAGCGGATTGAGGCGTCTCCTGTCTCTGGGCAGATAATAGGAGCTCAGTTTGTCAGTGGTCTGCCTGGTGACTAAGAGATTGGATATGCGCATTCACGAGACCACGCTGTTTTTTTCTTTTCCTCTTTGAATGAATACACTACTGTCCGGTTGGAATATTATCGCTATTTTACGAGAAAAATAGCATAAAAATTGATTTTAAACAGCGTTTGACATGCTTCTAAGTACGGTAATGGAACATTTTGAATTGTTTTGCCTCGAAATGCGCTCGCGCATTACCCTTTGGATAGTGACCTGAACGCACGAACAAAACAGAGGTATTTGGACATAACTATGGATTATTTGGAACAAAAACAACATTTATTGTGGAAGTAGCAGTCCTGGGGTGCATTCTGACGAATATCAGCAAAGGTAATACAATTTTTCTAATGCTAATTCTGAGTTTAGTGTGCCCCGGAGTTGGCGGGTGTCAAAATAGCTAGCCGTGATGGCTGAGCTATGTACTCAGAATATTGCAAAATGTGTGTTCAGGTCACTATCCGAAGGGTGACGCGCGAGCGCATTTCGTGACAATTTTTTTTAAAATATTCCATTATCGTACTTCGAAGCATGTCAAACGCTGTTTAAAATCAATTTTTATGCTATTTTTCTCGTAAAATAGCGATAATATTCCAACCGGGCGACGTTGTATTCATTCAAAGGCTGAAAGAAAAAATTTGAGAATTCTCATGAACGCGCATCTCCAGTGTCACTGTTCCCAGGCTGACCACTCACAAATTCTCCTGCTGTTCTTCGCCCAGAGACAGCAGACACCCCATTACACTTTCTGGCGCCTTCTGAGAACCAATGGAAGCCTTAGAAAATGTCACGTTACAGCAGAGATGCTGTATTTTCGATAGAGATGCAACTGAAGGACAACAAATTGTCAGACAGGGCACTTCCTGTATGGAATCTTCTCAGGTTTTGGTCTGCCATATGAGTTCTGTTATACTCACAGACACCATTCAAACAGTTTTAGAAACTTTAGAGTGTTTTCTATCCAAATCTACTAATTATATGCATATTCTCATTTCTGGGCAAGAGTAGTAACCAGTTTAAATCGGGTACGTTTTTTATCCGGCCGTGCAAATACTGCCCCCTAGCCCCAACAGGTTAAATCGTTTTTTTTTCTCCCCTCTCTCTCCAGAGATGTTAGATGAGGTTCAAGTCCGGGTCTGGCTGGGCCACTCAAATACATTCAGAGACTTGTTCCAAAGCCACTCCAGCGTTGTCTTAGCCGTGTGCTTCGTGTCGTCCTGTTGGAAGGTAAACCTTCACCCCAGTCTGAGGTCCTGAGCGCTCTGGAGCAGGTTTTCATCAATGATCTCTCTGTACTTTGCTCCGTTCATTTTTCCCTCGATCCTAACTAGTCTCCCAGTTCCTGCAGCTGAAACAAATCCCCAGAGCATGATGCTGCCACCACCATGCTTCACTGTAGGGATGATATTGGCCAGGTGATGAGCAGTGCCTGGTTTCCTTCAGACGTGACTCTTGGCATTCAGGCCAATCTTGGTTTCATCAGACCAGAGAATCTTGTTTCTCATAGTCTGAGAGTCCTTAGGTGCCTTTTGGCAAACTCCAAGCAGGCTGTCATGTGAATTTTACTGAGGAGTAGATTCCGTCTGGCCACTCTACCATAAAGGCCTGATTGGTGGAGTGCTGCAGAGATGGTTGTCCTTCTGGAAGGTTCTCCCATCTCCACAGAGGAACTCTGAAGCTGTCAGAGTGACCATTGGGTTCTTGGTCACCTCCCTGACCAAGGATCTTCTCCCCCGATTGCTGTTTGGCCAGCTCTAGGAAGAATCTTTGTGGTTCCAAACTTCTTCCATTTAAGAATGATAGAGGATTATTTGTTCTTGTGAACCTTCAATGCTGCCCAGGTCTGCGCCTCAACACAATCCTGTCTCGGGGCTCTACGGACAATTCCTTCAACCTCATGGCTTGGTTTTTGCTCTGACATGCACTGTCAACACATGGGACCTTATATAGACAGGTTTGTGCTTTTCCAAATCATGTCCAATCAATTGAATTACCACTGGATGCACCTGAGCTCAATTTCAAGTCTCATAGCAAAGGGTCTGAATACTTACGCAAATAAGATGTGTTTTTTTATTTTTAATAAATTAGCAAACAAAAAAACAAAAACATTTTTGCTTTGTCATTATGGAGTATTGTGTGTAGATTGATGATGATTTAATTTTTTGGGTGAAAGGCTGTCACGGTTGTTTGAAGGATCGGACCAAAATGCAGAGTGTTCGTGGTTCCACATACTTATATTTATTGTGAAATGTTGCAAAACACCAAATACTTGAAAATACAAACACAACAAACCGTGACGCAGAGAGGACAACACACTACTGAAAAGATAATCACCCACAAAACAGGAAGAGAAAAACCCCTACTTAAATATGATCTCTAATCAGAGGCAACGAGGATCAACATAGAAATAGAAAAACTAGAACTTAAACATAGAAAAAGAAAACATAGAACAAACACCCCCTGTCACGTCCTGACCTACTCTACCATAGAAAATAACAACTTACTATGGTCAGGACGTGACAAAGGCTGTTTAAAGGCTGTGATGTAAACAATTTGGGAAAAAATAAGGGGTCTAAATACTTTCCGATTGCACTGTATATAATATAATAATATCACAATCATAATATCATAATATAATATCATCATCACAATCATCAGCAGGTTTTCAAAAAAAAATAAACTGGATTTCCTGATTCTGGGAATTATTTCAAACGGATTTCTAGAAATCGTGGGATTTTTTTAAACCAGAATTTTACAACCATAATCATCAGTATCGAACGCACCTGGTTTGAGTGACAGCAGGCTGGCGGGGGAGAGACTGGAGCCAGCGAAGATGGGATACACACACCTCTCCACATCCCCTGTTCCTATACAGAGATCACCTACATCATTTACACACAACCTGTTCCTACACAGACCACCTTCATCATCATCATCATCATCATATATTTCACACACTCCCACCCCACCAAGCACGCTCCCTTCCCACAGACACACTGACCTGTTCCAACGTAGAGACTCCCCAGGCGAGGTGGCAGGCTGAGAGGTCGTAGAGGAGTCCCTACCTCCATCCCTCCTAAATACACCAATAAGTTAATAACATTAATGTGCACCAAAGTTACTTCTTGATATTACAGTTACAACTACTATTACTACTGCTGCTACTAATACTGCTGCTACTACTATTGCTACAACTACTGTTGCTACTACTGTTGCTACTACTACTACCGTTGCTACTAATGCTGCTGCTGCTATTACTAATGCTGCTACTGCTGCTGCTAATAATACTACTGTTGCTACTACAACTACTACTACGGCATCTACTGCTGCTGCAACTACTGCTGCTACTACTACTACTGCTGCTACTACTACTACCACCACTACTTCAAATACTAATGCTACTACTGCTACAACTGCTTCTACTACTGCTATGAATACTACTGTTGCTACTACTACCGCTACTAATAATATTGTTGCTACTACTACTACTACTACTGATGCTGCTGCTACTACTACTACTCCCACTACTGCTGCTTCTACTACAACTACTGCTGCTGCTACTACTACTGCTGTTGCTACTACTACTACTACTACGATTGCTACTACTACTACTGTTGCTACTACTACTTCTGTTACTACTACTACTACTAATGTTGCTACTACTACTGCCGCTGCTACTACTGCTGCTGCTACTACTGTTGCTACTACTACTACTACTACTACTGTTGCTACTACTGCTACTACGGTTGCTACTACTACTACCACGGTTGCTACTACTACTACCACTACTACTGTTGCTACTACTACTGTTGCTACTACTACTACTGTTGCTACTACTATTACTACTACTACTACTACCACTACTGTTGCTACTACTACTACCACTACTGCTACTGTTGCTACTACTGCTACTACTACTGCTGCTACTACTACTGCTGCTACTACTACTACTACCACTACCACTACTGTTGCTACTACTACTACTGTTGCAACTACTACTACTGTTGCTACTACTGCTGCTACTACTACTGTTGCCACTACTACTACTGCTGCTACTACTGCTACTTCTGTTGCTACTACTACTACCACTATTACTACTACTATTACTACTACTGTTGCTACTACTACTACCACTACTACTACTGTTGCTACTACTACTACTGTTGCTACTACTACTACTAATACTTCTGCTACCAATACTAATGCTACTGTTGCTGCTGCTGTTTCCACTACTACTACTGCTGTTTCTACTACTACTGTTACTACTATTACTTTTACAACTACTACTACTGTTGCTACTACTACTACTACTGTTGCTACTACTACTACTACTACTGTTGCTACCACTACTACTACTACTGTTGCTACTACTACTGTTGCTACTACTACTGTTGCTACTACTACTGTTGCTACTACCACTACTACTACTGTTACAACTACTACTACTACCACTACTACTACTGTTACTACTACTACTACTGTTACTACTACTACTGTTGCTACTACTACTACTACTACTAATGTTGCTACTACTACTGCCGCTGCTACTACTGCTGCTGCTACTACTGTTGCTACTACTACTGTTGCTACTACTACTGCTACTACTGCTACTACTGTTGCTACTACGGTTTGCTACTACTACTACCACGGTTGCTACTACTACTACCACTACTACTGTTGCTACTACTACTGTTGCTACTACTACTACTGTTGCTACTACTATTACTACTACTACTACTGCTACTACTACTGTTGCCACTGCTACTACTGCTACCACTGCTGCCACTACTGTTGCTACTACTACTACCACTATTACTACTACTGTTGCTACTACTACCACTACTACTGCTGTTGCTACTACCGCTGCTACTACCGCTGCTGCTAGCACTGTTGCTACTGCTGCTGCAACGCTACTGCTGCTGTTGCTACTACTGCTGCTACTACTGCTACTGCTGCTACCACTGCTGCTGCTGCTACCACTACTGCTGCTACCACTGCTTTACTACTACTGCTGCTACTGCTGCTACTACCACTGCTGCTGCCTACTACTGTTGCTACTACTACTACTACTACTGATGCTGCTGCTACTACTACTACTGCACCACTACTGCTGCTGCTACTACAACCACTGCTGCTGCTACTACTGCTGTTGCTACTACTACTACTACTACTACGATTGCTACTACTACTACTGTTACTACTACTACTACTAATGTTGCTACTACTACTGCCGCTGCTACTACTGCTGCTACCACTGTTGCTACTACTACTGTCTGCTACTACTGTTGCTACTACTACTACTACTACTACTGTTGCTACTACTGCTACTACGGTTGCTACTACTACTACCACGGTTGCTACTACTACTACCACTACTACTGTTGCTACTACTACTGTTGCTACTACTACTACTGTTGCTACTACTATTACTACTACTACTACTACCACTACTGTTGCTACTACTACTACCACTACTGTTGCTACTACTACTACCACTACTGCTACTGTTGCTACTACTGCTACTGTTGCTACTACTGCTACTACTACTGCTGCTACCACTGCTGCCACTACCACTACCACCACCACTGTTGCTACTACTACTGTTGCAACTACTACTACTGTTGCTACCACTGCTGCTACTACTACTGTTGCCACTACTACTGCTGCTACTACTGCTACTTCTGTTGCTACTACTACTACCACTATTACTACTGCTATTGCTACTACTGTTGCTACTACTACTACCACTACTACTACTGTTGCTACTACTACTACTGTTGCTACTAATACTACTAATACTTCTGCTACCAATACTAATGCTACTGTTGCTGCTGCTGTTTCCACTACTACTACTGCTGTTTCTACTACTACTGTTACTACTATTACTTTTACAACTACTACTACTGTTGCTACTACTACTACTACTGTTGCTACCACTACTACTACTACTGTTGCTACTACTACTGTTGCTACTACTACTGTTGCTACTACTACTGTTGCTACTACTACTGTTGCTACTACCACTACTACTACTGTTACAACTACTACTACTACCACTACTACTACTGTTACTACTACTACTACTGTTACTACTACTACTGTTGCTACTACTACTACTACTACTAATGTTGCTACTACTACTGCCGCTGCTACTACTGCTGCTGCTACTACTGTTGCTACTACTACTGTTGCTACTACTACTACTACTACTGTTGCTACTACTGCTACTACGGTTGCTACTACTACTACCACGGTTGCTACTACTACTACCACTACTACTGTTGCTACTACTACTGTTGCTACTACTACTACTGTTGCTACTACTATTACTACTGCTGCTGCTACTACTACTGTTGCCACCACTACTACTGCTGCTACTACTGCTACTGCTGCTGCTACTGCTACCACTTACTACTACTGTTGCTACTACTACTACCACTACCACTGTTGCTGCTACTACTACTACTGTTGCTACCACTGCCACTACTACTGTTGCTACTACTACTGTTGCTACTACTGCTGTTGCTACTACTACTGTTGCTACTACTACTGTTGCTACTACTACTGTTGCTACTACTACTGTTGCTACTACCACTACTACTGTTGCTACTACTACTGCTGTTACTACTACTACTGCTGCTGCTGCTACTACCACTGCTGCTACTGCTACTACTGTTGCTACTGCTACTACTACTGTTGCTACTACTACTACCACTATACTACTACTGTTGCTACTACTACTACCACTACTACTACTGTTGCTACTACTACTACTGTTGCTACTACTACTACTACTACTTCTGCTACCAATACTAATGCTACTGTTGCTGCTGCTACTGCTGTTCCACTACTACTACTGCTGTTTCTACTACTACTGTTACTACTATTACTTTTACAACTACTACTACTGTTGCTACTACTACTACTACTGTTGCTACTACTACTACTACTGTTGCTACTACTACTGTTGCTACTACTACTGTTGCTACTACCACTACTACTGCTGCTGCTGCTACTACTACTACTACTACTACTGTTGCTACTACTACTACTGTTACTACTACTGCTACTGTTGCTACTACTACTACTACTACTAATGTTGCTACTACTACTGCCGCTGCTACTACTGCTGCTGCTACTACTGTTGCTACTACTACTGTTGCTACTACTACTGTTGCTACTACTACTACTACTACTGTTGCTACTACTGCTACTACGGTTGCTACTACTACTACCACGGTTGCTACTACTACTACCACTACTACTGTTGCTACTACTACTGTTGCTACTACTACTACTGTTGCTACTACTATTACTACTACTACTACTGCTGCTACTACTACTGTTGCCACTACTACTACTGCTGCTACTACTGCTACTTCTGTTGCTACTACTACTACCACTATTACTACTACTGTTGCTACTACTACTACCACTACTACTACTGTTGCTACTACTACTACTACTGTTGCTACCACCACTACTACTACTACTGTTGCTACTACTACTGTTGCTACTACTGCTGTTGCTACTACTACTGTTGCTACTACTACTGTTGCTACTACTACTGTTGCTACTACTACTGTTGCTACTACCACTACTACTACTGTTACAACTACTACTACTGTTACTACTACTACTACTGTTACTACTACTACTGTTGCTACTACTACTACTACTACTACTGTTACTACTACTACTACTGTTGCTACTACTACTACTACTGTTGCTACTACTACTACTACCACTGTTACTACTACTACTACTACTGTTACTACTACTACTACCACTACTACTACTGTTACTACTACTACTACTACCACTGTTACAACTACTACTACTGTTACTACTACTACTACTGTTACTACTACTACTGCTACTACTGCTACTACCACTGTTACTACTACTACTGTTACTACTACTGTTACTACTACTACTACTGTTACTACTACTACTACCACTGTTACTACTACTACTACTGTTACTGCTACTACTACTACTGTTACTACTACCACTGTTACTACTACTACTACTGTTACTACTACTACTACCACTGTTACTACTACTACTACTACTGTTACTACTACTACTACTACTGTTACTACTACTACTACTGTTACTACTACTACTACTGTTACTACTACTACTACTACTGTTACTACTACTACTACTACTGTTACTACTACTGCTGCTACTACTACTACTACCACTGTTACTACTACTACTACTGCTACTACTACTACCACTGTTACTACTACTACTACTGTTACTACTACTACTACTGTTACTACTACTACTGCTGCTGCTACTACTACTACTGTTACTACTACTACTACTGTTACTGCTACTACTACCACTGTTACTGCTACTACTACTACTGCTGCTGCTACTACTACTACTGTTACTACTGCTACTACTGCTACCACTGTTACTACTACTGCTACTGCTGTTACTACTACTACTGCTACTGTTACTACTACTACCACTGTTACTACTACTACTGCTACTACTGCTGCTACTACTACTACTACTGTTACTACTACTACTGCTGTTACTACTACTGCTGCTGCTACTACTACTACCACTGTTACTACTACTACTACTGTTACTACTACTACTGTTACTACTACTACTACTGTTACTACTACTACTACTGTTACTACTACTACTACTGCTGCTACTACTGTTACTACTACTACTGCTACTGTTACTACTACTACTACTGTTACTACTACTACTGTTACTACTACTACTACTGTTACTACTACTACTACTGTTACTACTACTACTACTGTTACTGCTACTACTGCTACTACCACTGTTACTACTACTACTACTGTTACTACTACTACTACTGTTACTGCTACTACTACTACCCTGTTACTACTACTACTACTGTTACTACTACTACTCACTGTTACTGCTACTACTACTACTACTACTGTTACTACTACTACTACTGTTACTACTACTACTACCACTGTTACTACCACTACTACTACTACTACTGTTACTACCACTGCTACTACTACTGCTACTACTACTGTTACTACTACTACTACTACTGTTACTACTACTACTACTACCACTGTTACTACTACTACCTACTGTTACTACTACTACCACTGTTACTACTACTACCACTGTTACTACTACTCACTACTACTGTTACTACTACCACTACTACCACTGTTACTACTACTACTACTGTTACTACTACTGTTACTACTACTACTACTGTTGCTACTACTACCACTGTTACTACTACTACTACTGCTACTACTGCTACTGCTACTACTACCACTGTTACTACTACTACTACTACTACCGTTACTACTACTACTACTACCACTGTTACTACTACTACTACTACTACCACTGTTACTACTACTACTACTACTGTTACTACTACTACTACTGTTACTACTACTACTACTGTTGCTACTACTACTACTGTTGCTACTACTACTACTGCTACTACTACTACTACTGTTACTACTACTACTACTGTTACTACTACTACTACTGTTACTACTACTACTACTGTTGCTACTACTACTACTACTACTACTGATACTACTACTGTTGCTACTACTACTACTGCTACTACTACTACTACTGTTACTACTACTACTACTGTTACTACTACTACTACTGTTGCTACTACTGATACTACTACTACTACTGTTACTACTACTACTACTACTACTATCTGTTACTACTACTATCTGTTACTACTACTACTACTACTGTTACTACTACTACTACTACTATCTGTTACTACTACTACTACTGTTGCTACTACTACTACTGTTACTACTACTACTACTGTTACTACTACTACTACTGTTGCTACTACTGCTACTACTACTACTACTGTTACTACTACTACTACTACTACTACTGTTACTACTACTACTACTACTACTGTTACTACTACTACTACTACTATCTGTTACTACTACTACTACTACTGTTACTACTACTACTATCTGTTACTACTACTACTACTACTGTTACTACTACTACTACTACTATCTGTTACTACTACTACTACTGTTACTACTACTACTATCTGTTACTACTACTACTACTGTTACTACTACTACTACTACTACTATCTGTTACTACTACTACTACTATCTGTTACTACTACTACTACTACTACTATCTGTTACTACTACTACTACTACTACTGTTACTACTACTACTACTACTACTACTGTTACTACTACTGTTACTACTACTACTACTACTACTACTACTACTACTACTACTACTACTGTTGCTATTGATGCAAACTGATGAGGGCCCAAAAAGGTTGCCACTTTTTCCTGTTGCACTGAAACATCCCTTCTAGGGGGAAATGCAGGCTCTAACTAATTAAATAACAAAGAATATGATCTACATGATCAGTCTGTGTGTGTCAAATAAAAAAGTGCTTCATGTGAACCAAACTCACAGCTCAAAAATGTATAGAAAGCAATCCAATGTTATTTGTTGCCTAGACTTTACTGCAAATGACACTCAAGCCTTAAGAAAAAAAAACAATTCACTAATATTGCAGTTAGCCATGACAGCCTTTATAATAGAACGACCATACACACATAAATATTGCACTTGGGAGAAGAAAAAAATAACTCTTAAGTAGAAATAGAATGAAACAAACAGGCATTCTATTTTAGCTCTATTATAGTGGCCACTGTAGTAGACATTGATCAAGTGCGCAAGGCTACATGAGCGCAAAAATAACATTCACTGAGTAAAAAAAAAATGTAATAATCCCCCCCCCCTTCACTCACGCACGTGTCACTGTCAAAGTTCAACACAACAAAAGCAATATCTTTGGGCTACACTGCATTGTACACTTTCTGCCTGTGAACATCTGTTATACAATGTGCCAGGAGAGCATGATACCATTTGTGGGCATAATTGATCTCTTTCAGGCAGAGAGTACCTGGCATACCCCTTTTTATCCACTGTATTGAAAAAGTGAGAAAGAGTGTTGTGTTCCTTTCACCTCTATGCCGGGCCCAGCTCCAGCTACACTTGTTTATTAACAAGCAACGTCTCATTTTCACCCAGCTAGCTAATGTTAGCTGTCTGACTTTAATTAGCTGGCTAATTTTCACACCATGAACTCAATTCTTTGATTAGTAAAGTTGGCTAATGTTGCTCAACATTTCTCTGGCTAGCAAACAGATCATTCGATACAGCTAGCAAGATACTTAACAATGCAAACAAAACTTATTCACCACACTTTCTCCCTCACTTCAAACTTTCCAAATGCCAGTTTTCATCGGTTACAGCTCATGAAGTACGCTTTCATCACCTTCTCACCCCCGTCTCCGTGGTCAGGCTTCTCACCTACCTCTTAGTTATCGTTCAGGGGACATGCTGCTGTAAGTTAAGTGGTAAACTGCCTTTCAACTCACCCGCTGTCTTTTCAGAGCGTGCTGATGCGGTAAACTAACCAATCTCTTCTCTCTTCAATCGCGTGCTGCATTCTGTTGTTAAGTGAACGACTGGCTGAGCCTTGAATACAGCAGCCAGTATTGCTCCAAACGCACATCATTCATTTGTAATACAACCAGTAGTCATGCAAAGCCCCCCCCACTCTCAACTGTTCTCATCGGATTTACACGAATCACGTAGGTCACCTATTTTGGATTCAAAACGGTAAATTTTGCCGAAAGGTGACTAGCTTGCATCCGAGGCTACTACTACTACTACTACTACTACTACTACTGTTGCTACTACTACTACTGATACTACCATTACTATTGCTGCTACTACTACCACTACTACTGCTGCTGTTGCTGCTACTACTACTGATACTACCATTACTCTTGCTACTACTACTGATACTACCATTACTCTTGCTACTACTACTATTACTACTACTACTGCTGCTGTTGCTACTGTTGCTCCTACTACTACTACTGCTGTTACTACTACTACAACCACTACTACTATTGCTGCTACTACTACTGCTGCTGCTACTACTACTACTGTTGCTACTACTACTGTTGCTACTACTACTGTTGCTACTACTACTGCTGCTGTTGCTACTGTTGCTCCTACTATTACTACTACTACTACTACCACTACTACTATTGCTACTACTACTACTGTTGCTACTACTACTACTACTGCTACTACTACTGCTGCTACTACTACTACTGCTGCTACTACTACTGCTGCTGTTGCTACTACTACTACTACTACTGTTGCAACTACTACCACTACTACTATTGCTGCTACTACTACTGATACTACCATTACTCTTGCTACTACTACTACTACCACCACAACTACTACTATTACTGTTGCTACTACTACCACTACTTCTGCTACTACTACTACTATTACTGTTGCTACTACTACTACTGCTGTTGCTGCTACTACTACTGATACTACCATTACTCTTGCTACTACTACTACTACCACCACCACCACTACTACTATTACTGTTGCTACTACTACTGCTGCTGTTACTACTACTACTACTTCTGCTACTACTACTGTTGCTACCACTACTTCTGCTACTATTACTGTTGCTACTACTACTACTGCTGCTACTACTACTACTTTTGCTACTACTTTTGCTACTACTACCACTACTACTAATACTGTTGCTACTACTACTGATACTACCATTACATTGCTACTACTGTTGCTGCTGCTACTACTACTACTGCTCCTACTACTACTACAACCACTACTACTACTACTGCTGCTACTACTACTACTGCTGCTACTACTACTGTTGCTACTACTACTACTGTTGCTACTACTACTACTGTTGCTACTACTACTGTTGCTACTACTACTGCTGCTGTTGCTACTACTACTACTACTGTTGCAACTACTACCACTACTACTACTGCTGTTGCTGCTACTACTACTGATACTACCATTACTCTTGCTACTACTACTACTACTACCACCACAACTACTACTATTACTGTTGCTACTACTACCACTACTTCTGCTACTACTACTACTATTACTGTTGCTACTACTACTACTGCTGTTGCTGCTACTACTACTGATACTACCATTACTCTTGCTACTACTACTACTACCACCACCACCACTACTACTATTACTGTTGCTACTACTACTGCTGCTGTTACTACTACTACTACTTCTGCTACTACTACTGCTGCTACTACTACTGCTGCTACTACTACTGCTGCTGTTGCTACTACTACTACTACTGTTGCAACTACTACCACTACTACTACTGCTGTTGCTGCTACTACTACTGATACTACCATTACTCTTGCTACTACTACTACTACCACCACCACTACTACTATTACTGTTGCTACTACTACCACTACTTCTGCTACTACTACTACTATTACTGTTGCTACTACTACTACTGCTGCTACTACTACTACTTTTGCTACTACTTTTGCTACCACTACTACTACTACTGTTGCTACTACTAATACTGTTGCTACTACTACTGATACTACCATTACTCTTGCTACTACTACTACTATTACTGTTGCTGCTACTACTACCACTACTATTACTGTTGCTACTACTACTACTACTGCTACTACTACTACTACAACTCTTGCTACTACTGTTGCTGCTGCTACTACTACTACTACAACCACTACTACTACTACTGCTGCTACTACTACTACTGCTGCTACTACTACTGTTGCTACTACTACTACTGTTGCTACTACTACTACTGTTGCTACTACTACTGTTGCTACTACTACTACTGTTGCTACTACTACTGTTGTTGCTACTACTAATATTACTGCCGCTGCTACTGCCACTGCTACTGTTACTGCTACTAAAGTTACTGCCGCTGCTACTGTTACTGCCACTGCTGCTAAAGTTACTGCCGCTGCTAAAGTTACTGCCGCTGCTAAAGTTACTGCCGCTGCTAAAGTTACTGCCGCTGCTACTGTTACTGCCGCTGCTACTGTTACTGCCGCTGCTACTGTTACTGCCGCTGCTACTGCCGCTGCTACTGTTACTGCCGCTGCTACTGTTACTGCTGCTGCTACTACGCATTTTGTAGCTATCAATTGTCCCGTTGATATTTGCGCATATTAGCAGACTTATTTAAGGTCAAACTTCACATTTCTCTAGTAAAGGCTACTAATATATCAGTAAAATGTCCTCTATAAGTGGTCAGTTCATTCAGGGTCAATCAACTGGGGTTTATTTACCTCCTCCCATCATGCCTCCATCCTCACGTCCCTGGAAGAGAAAACTCCCGGTGGAGGACGCGTCGCCGTAGGGACCCACAAGGTTACTGTTACCGACATAACCACGGTTACCGAACCGTCGCCCGCCCTCTTTACTGAAGGAGGAAGAAGATTACTTTATCCATTTTCACACAAACAGACACACAGACAAACACAGGTTGGAGCCGAGCAGTTCTAGGGGGTTAAGTGCCGCCTTGCTCAAGGGCACATCCCATTGGTGCTGGGAGTCGAACCGGCAACCCTTCGGTAGCTGACTCGCCTACCTTTCATCTGTTTTGTTGTTTATCATTTTACTGTTTAACTGTAAAAGTGTGTTGCATTTTAAATAAAGTTTTTGATTTGTTTTACCTGACAGGCTTGGCGAGGGTGACCTCGATGGTGGCTCCGTCGATCAGCGCTCCGTTCATCAGGTGTAAAGCCGTCACCGCGTCCTCACGGGAGTGGTAGTGGACAAACGCATAGTCTGTCAATTTCTACAGGAGAACAGAAAAACACCATTGAAAAAAGACAGAAAAATACTGTAGAAAACAGACAGAAAAATACTGTAGAAAACAGACAGAAAAATACTGTAGAAAACAGACAGAAAAATACTGTAGAAAACAGACAGAAAAAGTGTCTTCTTGCTTTCACATCACAAGAGGATGACAGAGAAATGTATTGGTTGCCTGATATTGTCAGCCGATTTTGGCCTTTTAAAAGAGTATAGAGAGGAGGAAGAGAGGACTACTATTTTGCCAATTTATTTAGCAGTCCACATAAATATATATTTTTTTGCTTTCAACCCAATCCCAAGATATCCACCCTCAAAGGGTTTGAAGTAGCCTGAAGGATTGTATTGACCTTTTCAGAGAGAATTCAGTATCTGGCTTTATTCTACTGATAAAAACAGGTCAATTTAAGGCAGTTTTGAGACCAAAATAAGGCCACAAATATTGATGAATAAAATGTCTTTCAAGAATTGCGCAGTGACACTCACACACAGACACAGACACCAATACCTTGACTCTCTCCACAGTGCCAGGTTTGAATCTAGAGAACTCCTGTCTCAGTGTATCTTCAGTAGTCGTCATCATCAGGTTTCTAAAAAAAGTGTATTTTATTGTCAAGTTGTCAACAGGGACATAAAGAATAGTCTTTTTGGTTGATTCCCCAACACACACACACACATTACCCATGCTAGGGGTGTGAAAGTTTAAACGTTAAAAAACGAAATTGGGATCCTTAATGGAATGAAATAAGGTTTTTTTTTTTGTTTCCCCCCCAGCAAAATTCTAATCATAATGCAGCTGGCTCACCTACTCTTTCACTTTGCCAGTGTGCGTTCAGTCTTTTGTCTGTTGCCAGTAGAATATACTAGCCTATTCATTGATGATAAGTTTTACTGAAGTTGCGAGACATTGCAAGGCAAGAAATTGAGAGATACAGCTTTTGATTGCCGATAGATAGACCTAGTGCACGGTTCTGACTGTCTGCTGGCTGACCTGTCTATACTGATAGATAGACCTAGTACACTGTTCTGACTGTCTGTCTGGTGGCTGACCTGCCTATACTGATAGATAGGACTAGTGCACGGTTCTGACTGTCTGGTGGCTGACCTGTCTATACTGATAGATAGACCTAGTACACTGTTCTGACTGTCTGTCTGGTGGCTGACCTGTCTATACTGATAGATAGGACTAGTGCACGGTTCTGTCTGTCTGGTGGCTGACCTGTCTATACTGATAGATAGGACTAGTGCACGGTTCTGTCTGTCTGGTGGCTGACCTGTCTATACTGATAGATAGACCTAGTGCACAGTTCTGTCTGTCTGGTGGCTGACCTGCCTATACTGATAGATAGACCTAGTGCACGGTTCTGACTGTCTGTCTGGTGGCTGACCTGTCTATACTGATAGATAGGACTAGTGCACGGTTCTGTCTGTCTGGTGGCTGACCTGTCTATACTGATAGATAGACCTAGTGCACGGTTCTGTCTGTCTGTCTGGTGGCTGACCTGTCTATACTGATAGATAGACCTAGTGCACGGTTCTGTCTGTCTGGTGGCTGACCTGTCTATACTGATAGATAGACCTAGTGCACGGTTCTGACTGTGTCTGGTAGCTGACCTGCCTATACTGATAGATAGACCTAGTGCACGGTTCTGACTGTGTGTCTGGTAGCTGACCTGCCTATACTGTGCCCCTCTCCTCTCTCAATCCCTCACTAGCTCGCTACGAAAGATGCAAGTGTTTGTGTTCTCTGAAGTACGGCAACTGATCGGTTTCCTCCGTTCCAAAAAATATTGAATCTTAGGAGTCGATTCCTAGTGGAAGATGTTTTCTTTCAACTAAATGTCTTGATAAGTCAAACTATATTAAAGTACTTTTTGTAGGAGAGAGTGAGAGTGGTCTGCGTGCAGGGAGCTCGAGATTATTTGAATGACAGTTCTGGTCGCCTAGTGATGGACGTTACTCCTGCTTCAGAAGCAGCATTCCTTTACAGGTAGTAAAATGTCAGTTCAACGTTCTTAACCATCTCCAGAGAAGGTTTCGTGTCTGCATTTAAAAAGCTACGGCGTATCCTTACAGACAAACAAACATGCCGTAGCCGACGTACTTTCAAGGGGATTTATGACTGCGTGGGTAGATATGAGGGAAAGGGTGATACCTAGTCAGCTGTAGATCTGAATGCATTCAACCTCAAATGGTGTCTGCCGCATTTAATCAAACCCTTCTGAATCAGAGGCCAAAATCGACATCCATGACATCCGCGCCCCCGGGGGGGGAACAGTGGGTTAACTGCCTTGCTCACAGGCAGAATTACAGATTTTTTGCCTTGTCAGCTCAGTTACTGGCCCAACGCTCCAACCCACCAGGCTATTGCCTGTCGCTATCGGTTATACATGCATAACAGGACCATTATTCACACACACACGCACACACACCTGACGTAGAGCACTCTGACACGTAGCATGGTCTCCTCGTCAACATCCTTCTCTGGTTCGGCCCAGTCCACCTGGATAGTGTGGCCCCACAGCTGAAACGTACCTGGAGATACACCCCCCCCCAAAAAAAAATCAGTTTTCTCCATTTAGTTTTTTTCAGTTACAATTTTTTTCCTATGTTTTCAAGTTTTCGCTCTCAAAAAACCAAACATTTCTAAAATAGAAAAAAATATAAAAGTGGATGTTCTAAGTCCATTACATTAGCTTAAACTACATCAGGACACCCCTTTAGAAGGCTGGGAAAAATGGAAGGAACTTATATTTCGGGGTGTACCCTTTAATTCAACTGCTCACCAGCCAGATCACCGTTGTGATTGAAGAGTTTGCAAAAACAAAATGGTCACTGGACTGATACAAAAACAATAACATGATTTCATTCTGCCAGTTAGGCATAGGCTACTTTGTAGTGAACATTTAATTGAGAAGGTTTTTGGAAAACCTTTGTATCTACCAGAAAAGACGGCTGTCATTTCCATCCTCGCCAACGTCGACACAAAGTGGTAGACCAACGACACAGACATGAACATTCCCTCTCGGCGGTCCCGTTCTGTGAGCTTGTGTGGCCTACCACTTTGCGGCTGAGCCGTTGTTGCTCCTAGACGTTTCCACTTCACAATAACAGCCACTTACAGTTGACCGGGGGGCAGCACTAGCAGGGCAGAAATTTGACGAACTGACTTGTTGGGAAGGTGGCATCCTATGACGGTGCCGCGTTGAAAGTTGAAGGAAAATACCAGTCACTGATGTCTTTTGTTCATGTCTTATGATAAACTTGGGCAAATTAATGCATTAAAAAAAAAAAAAAATCTATATATTGTTGAATTCTGTTTTAATGTCTGGATTCCGTGATATCGACTGCGTTCCCAGCCATGCAGATTTATAGGTCCCTAGCTATGGCACCTATAAATCTATCCAGGACACCTACAGCACCCGATGTCACAGGAAGGCCAAAAAGATCATCAAGGACAACATCCACCCGAGCCGCTGCCTGTTCACCCCTCTATCATCCAGCAGGAGAGGTCAGTAGTACAGGTACATCAAAGCAGGGACCGAGAGATTGAAAAACAGCTTCTATCTCAAAGGCCATCAGACTGTCAAACAGCAATCACTAACATAGAGAGGCTGCTACCAACATACAGACTCAAATCTCTGGCCACTTTAATAAATGGACTTCACTAGTCACTTTAAATAACGCCACTTTAATCATGTTTACATTACTCCTACATTACTCATCTCATATGTATATACTGTATTCTACACCATCTTGCCTGTGCCTGCACGGCCATCGCTCATCCATATATTTATATGTAAATATTCTTATTCATCCCTTTACATTTGTGTGTATAAGGTAGTTGTTGTGAAATTGTTAGATTACTTGTTAGATATTACTGCACGGTCGGAACTAGAAGCACAAGCATTTCGCTACACTCGCATTAACATCTGCTACCCATGTGTATGTGACCAATAACATTTGATATCAATTGTTTAGTTTTAGGCCCCTCTACAGTAACTCCGAGGTACTGCTACTACTATAACTGACTAAACTCCCAACATTTCAACTCCAGTCCTCTAGTCCACCAACAGCCCAACTCCAGTCCTCTAGTCCCCCAACAGCCCAACTCCAGTCCTCTAGTCCCCCAACAGCCCAACTCCAGTCCTCTAGTCCCCCAACAGCCCAACTCCAGTCCTCTAGTCCACCAACAGCCCAACTCCAGTCCTCTAGTCCCCCAACAGCCCAACTCCAGTCCTCTAGTCCCCCAACAGCCCAACTCCAGTCCTCTAGTCCCCCAACAACACACATTTATATTGTAACCCTGGACAAGTACATCTGGTATGACTTTCATTAGTACAACGGCTGCAGCTTTGTAAGACTTGTAGAGTGTGCGCGTGTGTAAAATCCAATCAAAGTTTATTGGTGTGTGTGTGTGTATACCTGGTATTAGTTTCCTCCGTGCCATGGCAGCTGCTTTGTGAGAGTCGTACTCAACGAAGGCAAACCCTCTGTTCTTAGTCTTGTCTGTAGCGCTGGGGTAAACTATGACATCTACCACTCCTTCTGTTACCTAGACAACACACACCGATTGATACACAGTGTGTGTGTGTGTGTGTGTGTTTGAGTGTGTGTACGCCACTCACCAGGTTGTGTGTCATGAGTATGCGTGTCAAGGGCATGATCTGAACCATGACCTGAACCACAGGAGAAACCGACATCTTGACCATCAGAACAAGGGGAAATTCCCTACCTCATTACGAGACCACGTGATCACACTAACCTTCCTCATCTCCACTAGTATTTCCTCCTTCGTCTTGTCTTTGGGTATGGACCCTGTAAAACGAGGAGGGCATTCCTATCATTAGTAAATGAGCTATCTAAAATCTAAAACAACACATTTGAGTGATATTTTCCCATTGCTGAAATAGACATATGAGTTCAGACAAGATTGTGTTGAAGTCATTCCTACCTATGAATAGTCTACAGTTGTCCAGACAGACACACACACAGCTATAAACTTCCCTGATCTGATCTTATGGTTAAGTTGTAGGGTTAGGTGATATTTGGGCAGATCTCTTCTACGATATGCTTCTCCAAATATCCAAAATCGATTTGCGACGTTAACGACTAGATAATTCCATTTAAAAAAAAACCATTTTATTTACCATATTACAGTCGAATTCTCATTAAACAATGTTAGAATGGGGGAAAAAAAATAAGGCTTAGTTAATAAATGTAGACTTCATTTAACATCTTGACACAGCCTAACTGATGAAACTGCACAGTTTTGATTTGTTAAGTTCAAATAGAGTATAGTCTTGACTATCACAATATTGGATGTATTACTATACCAACCATATTGTGTTGTGGATAAGTGTTGAAGTCATTCCTACCTATGAACAATCTACAGTTGTCCAGACTGACACACACTCCTATAAACTTCCCTGGTCTGATCTCATGGTTGTCTAGGAGATGGATGGATCTCTGAGCTGCCTCTCTGTAAGCACACACACACACACACACACACACACACACACACACACACACACACACACACACACACACACACACACACACACACAAGAGGGGAGAATGATGAGAGAGGGATGAGAAGGGGATGAGAGAGATAGATAGAGAGAGGGGGGGGAATAATCCCTACCTGGTAGTGTACATGACGAAAGCGTAGCCCCGGTTCTCTCCACTAAACTCCATCATCAGTCTGAACTCATAGATTCTCCCAGCTCTCTCAAACACTGGCACCAACTCATCCTCATACATGTCCCTAGGGATCTTACCTTAAGATACCACACCCACAAAGATTCTCTTATCGTCATTATACTCTTATACTGACGTGTGTGTGTGTGTGTGTAAGTAGATTACATGTGGTTCCTTACCTACAAACACCTCACACCCTCGTGGGGGAGGAGGGCCATCCCAACCTGAGGAGAAGGAGGAAAGGGAAAGAGAGAGAGAGAGAGAGAGAGAGAGAGAAGGATGAGGAGAGAGAGAAGGAAGGATGAGGAGAGAGAATGATGAGAGGCGAGGAGGAGGAATGAGGAGAGAGAGGAGGAAAGAGAGGAGGAGGAATGAGGAGAGAGAGGAGGAATGAGGAGAGGAGGAATGAGGAGAGAGAGGAGGAATGAGGAGAGAGAGAGAAATCGTTGAAGTTCATCACGCCTATATTAATCATTCATAATCTAATCACCATTATTAATGGGAAGGTGCAAAGTTTACATCACTTCAATGTCAGTAGATATGAAGCCACTCCCGGCAGCCCAACATGTCAGCATTTCAGCTGTGTATATGATCTGCGCATGTGCTAACACTAGCCGAGAAAGCCTCCCTCCTTAGCGTGAGTGAAGTGAGTTGTGAATTTATGCGTCTTAGTAGTTTTCACATACAAACTCAAAATGCAATATGCTTCCCAAAAATAACACGATTCCAGGTAAATAGGAATATTTTAGCGAAAACGTTCTTCTTGCAAAGCATGCAAAGGTTTTAATCTGACTATCCACATTAATCGCGTTATTGTATGCATGTAACCGTACTCTCTTACACACACAATTGGTGCTATCTTCTCTCTCTCGCTCCCTCTCAGACATACCAGTTGAATTCAACCAGTTGTTAACTTACATACTGTTTTTCTCTGTCTCCACACACACACACACACACACACACCTGGAGGCGGGCCACCGAACTTCCTCTGTCCATTCTCCTGTACCATGCTGTATCCTGTGCTCTCCATCAGCGCTAGAAGCGCAGCCTCGTTTGGGCTCTCGGTCCTCCCGTCCTCCCCCATCAAACTACCGCCGTCTCCGTCCATGGTTAGCTAACGTGGTGTGGACGGCTAGCTAACGTTAGGGAATTCCTGTTAAAATATTTCAGTGGATTAATAATGAAGTTGTTCTATGTTTTCCACTCGTCTTTTGGTTTAGCTAGCTAGCAAATTAACCAGAATTGTTTTAATTAAGTTGACAACATAAATATATCGCTAGTTATGTTAATAACAAAGCTATTAATAGCTAGATTAATAAACAAATTCGTATAAACCGCGGTCTTTGCTAGCTAACGTTACAGTACAATAATTTACCAGCGACGTTAAAGTTACTGTTACTTTAGCTAGCTAGGCGGGAATTAACGCTAGCTAGCTAGCTTTGCTATTAGTTAGCTAGCTCGACGGTTAATTAGTAAAAGTAAAAAATAAAAATTGCCTTACCTCAGTTCGTAAATATATGTATTATAGGTAAAACCCCGTGGATTTGATCAATTTATAGTGTGTATATATTCGCTACCGTGATGAATTTAGTTTAGTCAGATATGAAATTCCCCTCAGAGAAAACCGGTTTCTCCTCCAGTTGCCAAGGGCGACCGCGATCATCCAGATCCAGCCAATCAGCGTGTGTTGTGAGTACGAAAGGCGGGATAATTGGGGTGTGTTCGTAAATTAACTCTGGCATGCCAGTTAAGAACAAATTCTTATTTATAATGACGGTCTACCCGGGGGAACAGTGGGGTTTAACTGCCTTGTTCAGGGGCATAAACGAGAGATTTTTACCTTGTCAGCTCGGGGATTCGATTCAGCAACCTTTCGGTTACCGACCCAACGCTAGGCTACCTGCCACCCAAACTAACCAGTATAAAGTTGGCTATCTTGTTAGCTACTTCCAAACACAAATGACAGAACAGCCCACTCTGACCATTTTTACCTGCCCTAGCAGAGTTTATTTGGCTGTGTTGTGCACCTTGTTATCTAGAGCAATTGGTGACTGTAACTGTGCTGCACGGAAACAATTTAATTACTTTTTTCTCTCTTTTTTGGGGGGGCCGACGCTTACTTACACCGGTCACATTCAACTTGGTGTTTCGTTGTTGCTAAAAATTCATTAATTATTCTGCGCTCTGAAATCGGAGTATACAGCCAGAGTGATTTATCAAACGCACCCAAATCCATACACGTTGCTATAAATGAATACTTAATTTGTCGGTCTGAAAACAAATAATCACAAGAAGAAAACGGTAACCATTTTTTTTTTTAAATTGTATTTATAGTAACATAATTCACTGTTATGCAGGTCAAAAATAGTATACCATTCACACTTATGTAATTAATCAATTAAAATAAAAACACAGGGTGTAAACACATGTATTGGCATCATTACTAGGCCTTATGAAGCAGTGGAAAAGTATTGTTAATAGTTATTGAAGAAACCCGATGTCTGTCTGGTCATCTTGTAGGCTACATTCCCCTACTCACTGCTTCTTTGTACAGTGTCCAGCTCAAGTCCATTTTCTTTTAACGGACTGCAAAGAATTTTTGTTAAATAATGTGTATTTTTTCAGTCGTTTTATATTCCGTTACTTCAAAACCTTCTTCTTCATTCCTTCCTTCCTTCGCTCCAAGAGTCTAAGAGGCCATCCAGATAATGAAGGGAACCAGGACAACGACCAGGGCTGAGTAGAGAGACACTACCTCCAGATAGAGCACTAGTACTGGGCCTAACACCGCTGTCACCTTGGCACTCTTCTGGCTCAGAATGAACTTCTTCACTGTCTTACAGAACTGAGAGAGAGAGAGAGAGAGAGAGAGAGAGAGAGAGAGAGAGGTGGGATGTAGAAAGAGGGAAGGGAGAGAGAGAGAGAGAGAGAGAGAGGGAGGGGGAGAGAAGGGGGGGAGAAGGGGGGGAGAGAGGAGGGGGAGAGAAGGGGGGAGAGAGGGTGATAGAGGGGAGGGAGAGAGAAGAGGCATAGAGGGGAGGGAGAGAGAAGGGGGATAGAGGGGAGGGAGAGAGAAGGGGGATAGAGGGGAGGGAGAGAGAAGGGGGA